>NC_092154.1:35707547-35885047 GCF_045791955.1 Oncorhynchus clarkii lewisi | reverse complement strand
CCACTCACTAGTTTGATCAATTCTCATAATCACCTCAGATAATAAGTCACAATCTCTCCTGAACGTGTTTTGTCCTGAGTCCTATAGACAATAAATCAGGATAATGAAGCTTTGCATTTGTTTGGACAGCCGAGTAAAGATCACAAGCCCATACATGGATAAAGCTGTTTAAAATACAAAATTCTAATCCACACAAAAAAAAAACGCTCATTCATCAACAAGATAATATAATTTCCATAGAACAAGAGAAAGAAACCCAATGGGGCTAGAGCAGAACAATATTTGGGGAATGTGTTTCGGTATCTTTACCATAAAAACCTGTTTGGATACAGGAAGGGTATACTAATGGATTTCTTATGTGCTATTTATCATGCTCTTTGTATCACAATTTAGAATCCAGTCAACCATGTTTTCACAAGTCATGAGATGCAAAAACAATTCATGGATTCCTAACCATCTCTTCTGTTCAGGGAAGTATATGCCGTTTTGAGAATGTATTCCCAAAATTAGCTTGCACTTGAGATACGTAACTAACCATCGCATAACTGTATTCTACAGTAGTCATCTTTCCAGTAAAAACAATTGTAGAGAAAATATCAAGAACTGAACTGAACACAATACGATTATACCTGACAGTTGTGAGCTGAGCCCATGCTGGGGAATGTAAACTCCCAGGGACAAGTCACTCTCTTTGTCTCTGTCTCTCTCTCTCTCTCTCTCTCTCTCTCTCTCGTTCTTTCTTTTTCTCCCTCTCTTTCTCGTCTCGCCAATTTAATTCCTGTTATTCTTTCTATGTTTTGTAGACATGTGACTTTCAAAGGTCATACACTTGTCACAGAAAACCACTCCTGAAAGGACATCCTGTATATTAATGTAATATGAAAAGTCAGCGTTGATCTGAGGGTCGAAAATCTTGTTTCTGTACAGGTTTTTGGGGTAGAAAACAATTGCCCTTCTCCATCTACCCATGTTGCTTTCTCTCACCCCCGCCCAGCTCTCTCTATTTATCTCTCATTCTCTCTCTACATCTCTCTCTCTCTATCTCTCTCTCTCTCTCTCTCTCTCTCTCGCTCTCTCTACAATTGAAATAGACTGGAGCACGGACCGACCAACCACAAAGCAAGCAAGGTCAAGCAATGCAAATGAAACAAACCAAATTATTTTAATTACTAGAGGTCTATTTAGCTATCAATAGATTATATGTATGACTGGTATGGAATGAATGTAAGCATTTCCCAAAGTCCTCTCACTTGTTGTGCATTATCAAGCTACTACATGATGGAACACCGTAGTAAACAATGGACTACTGCAACAAGCTACGAACCGCTTATACCGACCTGCCACCTCCACTACCCATTTGATTTAAATGGATTATACTTATATTTATTTAGAAGCTGTTCAGCAGCCATATGCTAGTCTGTCTTTACCCCCCCCCCCCCCCCCTAGCTGAGACTTCATATAAACACACAACTTGCTCCAGTCACAAGGGTCAGGAAGCAGCTAGATGTATGCTAATGACCACGTTAAATGAATAACAATTTGGATCTATGAGTAAAACGATAAATTCAGTTTAAATGTATTTTAATATTCATTGAAACCAAAAGAAAGAGAAAAAGTGATTAAACTAAATTGTGTTAAACCCAAACTTCAGCAATGCGTGAAGTACAAAAGCTTGCTTTTGGAGTGAAATATTCCCAGTGTTTGCTCTGGTAGCAACAAACACCCAGTGACATATTTGTTTTCCAGTGGCTTAACTGTACCCTAGCCTCCGTTTGGAGATGGGTTCAAAGAACACAGGTGCTCAAAGAAACACATACCAATCTGTTTCCCTCATGAGACTCAAACTCTGCTCCCCAAACATCACAGTGCTTTTGACTAACAAATATGTCTAGACATAGAACATTATAATGTTACAGTCTGGCTTCTGATTACCAAGGGAAACGGAGATGGATGTGTTATTAATATCAACTGAGCTGTGGTTACAATTTCACTATTGTTATAATAACGGTTGAAGTAGAGACATATTTCTAAGATATATTAATTGTCACAATTTTTGAAATATTTTTTTTTACATATAGTAATGACACTACGCTGCTTATACATATGCCTTTCAGGCTATCATAAAGGATTACACGTCACATGACTTTATATAACCTATACAGTATGCTTCTGTCCTTCAGGGCTGCCAGATTCCTACATAACTGATCGATAGATAACACTATTCATATGCTCCCTGTTGGTTTCGACAGCACATCGTGTCACTCATCAGCGGCTATCCATCACTGTCAGACAGCAACACACTCAAAAATAATGGTTCTAGTATAGTACCAGATAGGGTTTCTTTGGTTTGTAACCATAGCAGAACCCTTTTTGGTGCTACATAGAACCGTTTTTGAAGATTATACAGATGTAGGATCTCAATTGGATCCCTCGTTTGTTGCTGAGAATGTTCCTGTACAGCAGGAAATGCAAACTTGTAGTGTATTCGAGGTTGACCAAGGCAGTCCCGCTTTAAATGACGTTCAGCTTATAAAGGCGTCCTAAAGCCTACATAATGCCTTCATAAGCACTACATACGTGTGTCACAAAGCATCTATAACAGTATGTCATGCCTTATAAAGGGTTCATAAATGTGGCATAACTGTGTCACATAATCACCCATGTCAAATGTGTCTACTGCTATACATATTCTTAGTATATATTTTTGGTGTAGCCCTATATATGCATAGATTTCATTTGGATTAGTGATTTGTCCTGACATTCATGATATCTTGTTTTTGATTATTTGTGTACTTGTTTGATTTTGCAAATTGTAACGGAAAGATCAGTGTTATACTTGTCCCTATCATAGAAAAAATACAAGCAGAACAATTCATTCATCCACTATGTCGAACCTGATATGAACATGTGCTTTATCAAGGGTGACGTGTTGTGCTGAAAGGTTGGCACACGCTCTAAAGCGAAGTCACGTCTGTCACATTACTCCTAATCTCGTCTGCTGGACCAACACATCAAACTTGGCCTTCATCAGTTAGGATTAGGGTGAAATTACAATTTTAAGAAGATAAATTGTGGAAATGGGCAGGGTTTTGACATAATGATGACTTTGTCGCTGTGTTAACTAGTGATGACCAGGGGGAACGTTTTTTGCTAGCAGAGGACATAAGCAGATTACAAATACTTTACTCAGTAAGGTCACTCCGATAGAATTCTATGGTCACTCCCACTAAAGCCAACATTGAATGGTGGATATCCCAGGCTCATGTGTGCTGTGTGCGCGCAATAACTCCCAATATAAGTCAATTGAAAGTGGTTTTCTTCTGGAACCAACTTATATGTTCTTCAGTACACGAACAGGCACACAACAATATAAAGAGCCATACCGTGCGGTGCTGGGTCCAGTCAGGTCTTTGACACATTTCACCCACTCCCCTCCTGAAAGATCAGCCACCATTGTACACAGGTTGTAATCAAGCCCTGGTCTCCAGCAAGGGAACAGAAGAGGAATACCTCGTGCGGTAGTCTCAGGTTGGACTACTCCAAATCATCTTAGCTCTGACGCACACACACACACACACACACACACACGCGCACACACACACACACACAAAAGCTTTGCAGGTCCATCAACCTATTTAAATACCTCTCACACACTACAGTAACCTGTGGATCATGAGAGAACCTTCATGAATTAGCAGAACGTTAATAACCTATCTATTGACACTGTATGTAGTGTCCTGCAATACTTCATTTGAAGTGAGACACCTTCGGTCATTCATAACACATCCATAAAGACACCATATCGTATGACACTGTATTTACTTTAAAGTCACACACCTTTGGTCATTCATAACACATACCTAAACGCTTAATGATGTCAATACAAATGTATTAACACTTAGATAATGATCAATAACAGCTAAAACAAATAAACATGAAGGATATGTTCAAACCATACAGTTCCTTTTTTTTTACACTACAAATACAATACGTTTCAAAATGTCCAGCAACGTAATTACATTGGACATTACACAGGGCTGTGAATGGTGTGGCTTGTCCATGAGCTGGCAGACGAATGGTTATTGCCTCTCTGCCTGCTGGATGTAGTGCATGTTGGTTCCAATCTTAAAAGTAACAACAAAGAAAGTTAGTAGGTCTGTTATGAAATGCCTTTGTCTCACCATCTGGATAAGGTCTGTGCGGCGCCAGAAATACTCTAAATGGGGAGATGGGAAACTCCATTTGATTCATATTATTATATTCTCTTTCATTTCTAAATCTCATGACATTCCTATGAGACGTGGCTGTTTTTAGGGTGATTTTTTATTTAGCTGAGCCTGCTAGCTAGCAGATTTTTTTTGTCACAGAAATGATTTGAAATAACCATGTAATCTAACTCAACACTTAACTACTACAAATTAATTTGAATGACAATAAATAAATGTTATCTTACACATTTTTTGCAGTCCAGTGGCACCACAAGCATGCATTTGATTTGCGAACTCATCACATGTGCACTTACTGCGCTACAGAAACACCAAACACTGCTAACCAACAACAGTGCAGAGCATGCACACTGAACTAAAGGGCAACCTAAGAAAATGCAAGTTTCTTCGATTTTTCCCAGAACTCAAAAGTCATCCCCTGATGTGGTTTAAAACCTCTTAGGGCTAGGGGGCAGTGTTCGGAGTTCGGATGAATGACGTGCCCAAAGTAAACTGCCTGTTACCCAGGCCCAGATATGCATTAGATAGAAAACACTCTGAAGTTTTTAAAACTGTTACAATAATGTCTGTGAGTGTAACAGAACTGATATGGCAGGCAAAAAACTGAGGAAAATCCATCCGGAAAATGTTTTTTTTTTAGGTCACAGTCCATTTCAATGTTTGTCTATGCGATATACAAATAACTAGCTCCCAGATTGCAGTTCCTATGGCTTCCACTAGATGTCAACAGTCTTTAGAAAGGATTTCAGGCTTGTTTTTAAAAAAATTACCGAGTAGTTGTAGTTTTTCCAAGGTGTCTCTCATTAAAAATGTAGTCTTGTTGCACGCGTGAATGAGGTGTGCACTCTGTTATTTATTATCCCTATTGAACAAACTATTCTGTGTCTTAAATGTGATAATTTATTTGGATATTAGAGTACCCGAGGATTAATTAGAAACAACGTTTGACTTGTTTGGATGAACTTTACTGCTAACTTCTTGGATTCGTTTGTATGCATGTTGAAAGAGTGGATTACTGAATCAAGTGCGCCAAATAAACTGACATTTTTGGGATATAAAGAAGGACTTTATCGAACAAAACAACCATTTGTTGTGTAGCTGGGACCCTTGGGATTGCAAACAGAGGACGATCTTCGAAAGGTAAGTGATTTATTTTATCGCTATTTGGGATTTTGTGATGCCTGTGCTGGTTTGGAAAAGTATTTTGGTGTAGGGCGCTGTCCCCAGATAATCGCATGGTATGCATTCACCGTAAAGCTTTTTTGACATCTGACAACTCGGTTGGATTAACAACAAGTTACGCTTTTAAACAATGTAAGACACTTGTATTTTCACAAATATTTAATATTACGATTTTGTAATTTGAATTTGGCGCACTCCAGCTTCACCGGATGTTGTCGATTTTGAGCCCGGGAATGGGATCCACCCGCTAACACAGAAAATCAAATGTTGTTGTTTTTCTATTTAAAAAGGTGTGGAAAAACTGGGGGAAAACCTTGCAAAATTGGGGGAAATTAGGCAACAAAAAAATTATTTTAAAAGGCCCTACCATGACTGCACTTTAGAGTGTGTGTAGCACAGCAATTTGAGGAAAGTTGAGGTCAGGTCCAATATTGGCTATACACCCAAGAGGGAAGAGGTTGGGCCATCCTAGAAATGTTTTAGATCAGTGGTGACCTGTCATTCAAGGCATTGAGCCCCACCTGTTTAGCTAAAAATAATAATAAAAAAAGAAGTTGGCCTGTTTTGCATGTTATTTTGGCATTAATTAGTGTTACATATCAGTTTGCAAACAATATATATTTTAGCGTAGACGTTGGTAATCTTCTATAGTTGCGCCGTGATTGGCTCAGTGTTCTGTCACTCATGGGAACACTACGTCCCCGCATAATCTACAGAGAGAGCTAGGCAGTTCAAGCACCCTCGGGTGCTGCCATAGAGTTACATTAGAAGTGCCCATCCAAGAAGGCACAAGATTATTGGCTACAGATATCACATTAAATCTACCGTAGCTTTGATTGGAATGATCATGTCAACATCATACTTTTAAAATCTTAGCTAACAAGTTAACTAGCTAGACAAGCAGTCATCGTCATGACAAGCAGAATCACATGGACAATCAACTGGCAAATCCTATTCAATCCTTGTCATAATTATCGGGAGAAATTATAGATAAAACGTATTGGTGCTCATCGGCCATTGGATATAAACATTACACAACAAGTCAGAAGTCGCAAATTCAACAATGAGTGGATTGGAAAGAATCAGTGGCTAACTGCAAGCATCGCAAAGCAATCACTATTTTCCTTCCCCTACCTGCTCCAAGTCTGGGTTTAAGGATTTAAAAAATCTGTCTGAAAGGGTCCAAGCTTAAAAGGATAACATTCACATGCAACACCATGGGCCAGAAATGTTTGAATACATTGGTCATGTGTCAATCCAGCATGATTTCTGTTCAAAAGAACTGGGAACTGGGAAATCTCCGACCTCTGACTTCATTGCATTCAAGACAACTAGGAACTCTGAAAAAAACGAGATCCAAATGGGAAAATACATTTTGAACGGTCATCCAACTCGGAATTCCATGTCGGGAACTCAGGCCTCTTTCTAGAGCTCTGATGTCATGATTCAATCTAATTTGTTTTCGAGTTCCCAGTTGTCTTTAAAGCAGCATAAATCCAGAGCATGCCAGACTTTGATGTCAAAGTTTGATGAAAACATTTGCCCACAAGACGGACTGCTGCACCACCTACCTATTCAAATGAGCACAGCACAACAATGGTGAGTCCAAAAAATATGTTGTGTATGCTACTGCTAAAATGATGTAATATGCCAGGGATATATCTATACTGTAGCTAAGAAAGTAATGCTAAGTGTATGTTGTGTAGTAGCCCATGTCTCACCCTTGGTTCCGCCCCCTCAGAACTTAATCTACTGTTCTGACTTGGAGCTGCACATGTAGCCTATAGCCTGTTTTAGAGAAATGTCATCATTGAATATTGAAAAAGCTTTCATTGACTGCTTATATGCAACCGTTGTTTTTTCCACAGTTCTGACTTGGTGTACAGGGAGAATACTGCAAGAACGGACTATGTTCTGAATTCTGTCGTTTTCCATTTCAAAAGTGCTGAACAAATAGTAAAATCGACTCTGTCTGTCTTAGCTCGTTCATTAATGTCTTAATCGAAATTACGGCTTGTCTTTTAGCCACTCATTGTTCCCTTGTGCCATAGTTTGTACATCTCAATTGTTATATTGCTTATATTGGTCTCATTAGTATTAGTATCTTATTCATAATTTTAGGCAATGTTGGAAAGATGCATTTCATTGTGAATTATAATTAGCTCATGTGCTTGTCTCTATGAGGAGGGGATACTTAAGTGATAATGCCAGAGAAGCTGGTGTTTGGAGAATATACAGTATTGGCACGGGTGTTGTTCGTCGAGGGCCGGCAAACCGTGCCAATACTGTATATCCTCCAAATACCGGCTTCGAGGACATTATCACTTTTATACAACGGGTTGCCAACATATTCAAATAATGATTGACATATTTTCATTAAAACATTTAATTTGATTAAATTATTCATACTATTTCATCCTTCCACAAAATATAATCTGACACAAATCTAGTGGTGCTAAAGACGCGACACAGTCGTTCAGTCTATTTGTTCTGTATCTATGTAACGGCTCTTGTTGGTGGTAGAAAGAGTAGATCAAGGCGCAGCGTGGAAAGTGTTCATGATTTTAATAAAAAAAAACCTCAAACAAAATCGAAAAGGCACAGTTCTGTCAGGCAACAGTAACTAAACAGAAAACAAGATCCTACAACCTAATGGTCAGAAAAAGGGCTGCCTATGTATGATCCCCAATCAGAGACAACGATAGACAGCTGCCTCTGATTGGGAACCACACTCGGCCAAAAACAAAAAAACAGAAAACATAGAATTTCCCACCCGAGTCACACCCTGACCTAACCAAACATAGAGAATAATAAGGATCTCTAAGGCCAGGGTGTGACAATCTATGGACCTGACCCAGTCGTTCCTTCTAAATGTTCCATTGCCATACTGGCTGGCAATGTTCTTATCCCTTGCTTGCTAGCTAGCCAACTATGGCTAACTTACGATCACATCAAAAAGTGCAGCCAGAATAACAGAAAAGTAGCTGCATTTGCTAGTGACATTCATTTTGACATCCATAACAATGAGCTAATGAGGCGTGATTTCGCCTGGCATAGAAAATGTGCTCACTTGTCAGGACACTGTTGTTTAGAGGAGTTAGCCAACAACACAGCTACAGTAAATTAAACTGAAGCTGGAAAGACTGCAAATTAGCTGCATTTCATTTGACCTTTTTTCAATTTAATTTTTTTTGTATATATCCATAAAAATTATGCCAGCTGATTCCTGATTTCGACTTGCTGAGAAACGCTGCCTGCCTGTCTGTCTCGTCCTGACACGTTCATTACTATTGGACAGCAGGAGATCGAATTTGAATATTGAAACAATGTTGCAAATTTCAGAGACAGACAGCAAGGTTTATACAAATATCCGCTGTTGAAAACTAAATGTTTGAGCAATGCACTGTCTGTGCGTCAGTATATTGTCTATAAAAGTGGATCCTAGTGATTGTATTTTCCTTCTTATTTAGATCTCTCTCTCTCAGACCTCACATCAGGAACAGAGCGGTTCAGGATGGAATCGTATTTGTCACTTTGATCCACTGTCTAGTTCATCTCTCTCTCTCTCTTTCTCTCTTTCTCTCTCGATCCCGCTCTCTCTCTCTCTCTCTCTCTATATATATATATATAGAGAGATAAAGAGAGTACCTTTAAGGCCTCAACATCTTGCTGAATTTATCTGAACTAACGTTTTTTTTCTGAAGTTCTGTTGGTGTCCATTTTGAAGGTGCTGAACAAAGGCCTACCTTTGTCACAACTCGTTTGCTTGCACTTGCTTATACTTAGTGCTAAGTGTTAATGATATAAGAACAAACATTTTGAATTTACTGAACCTAATGTAATGATGTTTGTGTATTGTTCAAAAGTCAAAACCCATGTTGCCATTCGGTATTATTGAAGGAGAATGAGGTTCTTATCGAGTTACGCTAATCCACAAGGAGTCAGTAGAAACCATATTTATTTAAGCCATATCAGCTATGGTTTTTTAAAAGGCAGTAAAAATGAGGCTGAATGAACTGTTTCGCTGCCAGACAAGGCTCAGCTGATAACCAGGTGTAGTGGTGGTAAGGATTCACTCCATGGTGCTGAAAAGAAAGCTCTTCTTTTGGGACAGCTTTATTTAGGCTCTAAGAGTTTGTGGGCACCGTTTGTAACCGTTATAGTGCAATTAATGTATTGTTTAGTGTTGTGTAAAAAAATAAAATGGTTGAGTTTGCCCCAACAAGATTTACATGTGAAAATCGCCACTGTTTTAGAGTAATATAATATATAGAATTGATCCAAAGCGACTTACAGTCATGCGTGCATACATTTTTACATATGGGTGGATCCGACAATCGCTCTACCAAGATGCATGGCAAGGTTCTAAAAGCGTTGTAAAGCCTAAATTGAATATGATTTATAAACCCTTTATTAGCAGTATTTATGCCACCCTTTATAAAGCACAGGTTTATGTCACATTTGACATTGGTGGTTATGTCTAACAGTTATGTCACTTCATACCCTTTATAGAGCATGACATATGGTTATAGATGATTTGTGACACATTTATGTAGTGTTTATGAAGGCTTTATGAAGCCTTTATAAGCTGCACGTAATAAGCTGCACGTAAATTTCAGACTTGATTTGCGATAAGATTTTTTTTTTATCAAGCCCTACAAAAAATGTCCATTCATTCTAATCATAATTCACATTTCCTGTTTCTGCAAGATAATTTTCCTGCTGTAGCAAACTGAACCATGCTCATAATTATTCTAAATGGACCCTGTATGGTGCCACAAAAAAAAGTTTCTTGCTATAAAGAACAATTCAAAAAAAGTATCTATATACAGTAGCACCAAAAAAGGGTTCTGCCATGGTTACAAATCTTTTTGGGTCGATATAGAACACTTTTTTTTATGGTTCTTTATAGAACCTTTATGGAGAATGGTTCTATAAAGAACCTTTCTCAAACTCAAATGTTCTTTGTAGAACCATAGTGTTTTTATTCTGGTTTAATAGCCATATTATATTGTTAAAATGTCACAGTTTTTCTTCATGTGTTTATTAATAAGTTGAATCAGGTGTGCAAGCTTTGGAACAGCTGGGTGTCCCTGAGGAGAGAATTGAAAACTACTGACTTAGCCAAACATCCTCAATTGACATAAGGCCATAGGTGAGTCTTTCACAAGACACCAACACTGGCAATAGTCATATATAACAAGTAATAGTATAACACAACAGATTAGATAAACTGGAATGACACTCTCACTCACGGTTGCACAAAAAGAGCTGTGAGCAAACCCCGCCCCCCAAATATTCAAATGAGCCGCCGCACCTACATTTGAATTATCACTAAAAGAGGAAATAACCCTTTTTTGAACTGAAAGAACAATTGAAAGGCTCAAAGGGTTCTTTGGGTCAATATGGTTCCACATAGAACCATCACCCTTCACAAAGAACCCTTAAGGAACCCTCATTTTTTTGTATGTAATGGAGAAACAATTTGACTGCGGCGTGGAAACCTCCAGGTGTTCTCTTCTCTCGTAAATATTATCATCACGCTCCTTACGGAAACATTTGACTCTATATTCACCTTAGAAAGTATTCTTCATAGGGGTGTTAGGGGTGTTAACCCTGGTGTCCTGGCTAAATTACCAATCTGGCCCTCAAACCATCAAGGTCACCTAATAATCCCCAGTTTACAATTGGCTCATTCATCCCCCTCCTCTCTCCTGTAACTATTCCCCAGGTCGTTGCTGCAAATGAGAATGTGTTCTCAGTCAACTTACCTGGTAAAATAACGGATGAATAAATAAAATAAAATAAATTCATTCCTTGTCCTGAGGACGCACTGGGAGTGCAGGCATTGGTTACAGCACACCTGATTCAACTAATCACTAAACTTTATTAATTACTGAAACAGATGTGTTAGTGTCGGGCTGTAACAAAAAACGGCACGCTCTCACCAGGACCGAAGGGCCCTAAGACCATGATTGAAGAACACTATCCTATCCTGCCAAGGCTCAGCAGAGGAGATTAAACCCTTTGAAAACGCTGGTATGATACTGTTGGGCTAAAATGAAAACCTGCACACCATGTGGTTCCCAAGGACCACAATTGAAGAGCAGCAGAGAAATAGTTCTGTCCAGGGGATCTGAGTGGTGTATGGCAAGCTGAGATGGAGGGTCTTGCCAGGGCTCAGGAGTGCAGATTAAACCCTCTAAAGACGCTGGCTAACACACTGCCACTCTGCTCTGGCAGGATTGAAGGGCCATCTCATCTCTGTAAAGCCACAGCCACCAGATGTAACCCCCCCCCCCCCCCCCCACCCCACCCCACCCCCCACCCCACCCCCCAGTCTGGCATGCACATACACACACAAATGCCCCCTGGCCTAGCTCCTGACCATCAGTGTGATAAAGTGTGTGTGTGTTTGCCCCTGAGCATGGCCTGCTGCCAGGCTTTGGAGTGTATGTGTGGGCATGCCTGTGCGTGCCCCCTGGCGTAATGACTGAGACCCTTGGTTTAATCAACCCACTCTGGCTTTCGGCCAATGGCTTTGATTGATACATTTTTACTGTACACAGACCTGATCTTCTCTCTGCCCTCCCACATATATATATTTTTTCTCTCTCGCTCTCTCTCTGCATAGCATTGCCTCAGTCTTCTACCATATCAGAGCTTACCTCCACAGTGAATGATTAACGTGCATTGAAGTTTTGTTGTTTCCCAATATGAAATGCCCTTTATCCCTTCCTCAACAAACTGCTACACAAACTCCTAGCACCTTTTCCTCAGCCATCTTAAATATTGAGTGAAGAGTGAATCTATGCCAGGGAATTTGGACTGATCTTAGGGCAACAAACACACAGAACCAAAACAAACGTAATTTGAGGCAAATTGGTCAATCTATGGATTAAGTTCCCATGTGATTATTTTCTCCACTACTGACCTGTCTTGGCATTCAAGCTTTTGTATCTGTCCATTCATAAGCAGGTCAACTACTTAACTCACTCTCTAATCGCTAAACCCCAGTCGATATACAGTCAGAACGATATGCTGTTAATAAGAACAAAAAATGCCATTATGTCTGGCCACCGTTGCAGACACACTCAGGGATCGGAATAGCCTCATCTTTGCAGATGGTGATGGTGGTAGGGGTGATTAGGTGATGCTGGGTGCATTGGAAGAGCTCATGTTTTAGGATGGGAGGAGGAGGGGGTGGTTAAGTGAGGGAATAAAGGGAAGGATAGGGTACATTGGAGCCCAATGTGGATTTTCAGCACTGGGCTCCCTCCAGGTCCCCGGGGGCCGCTAACTAACTGAGCTGCCGTACCTTTGGCAGCAGACACATCCAGATGGTAGAAATCTGGAGCACTGGGATGGAGGGAGGGCTGGAGGGATGGAGTGAGAGAGGGATGGAGGAATGAAGGGAGAGGGAGGATAGAGAGATGGAAGGAGGGCTGTAGGGATGGCTGGAGAAGGGAGAGGTGGAGGGAGTGACATGGGGAGGGATAGATGGCTCAAGGGATAAATGGCTCAAGGGAGAGATGGATGGCGGGAGAATTTGGTAGAGGATGGATGGATGGAGGGCTAGAGGGAGGGATGAATGGTAGGAATCTGTGTGAACTGGGATGGAGGGATTGCTGTGGAGATGATGGAGGGAGGAAAGTAGGACAGGAGGGGTGGAAGTAGAGAGCGAGGGAAGGAAGGTGGCAGGTGACCGATGGCACATGAGACCCGCTGAGAAAAGCAAACGGCCGGAGGGGATGATCTTCTCTCCTCCTCCACTCTACCTTCTCCTCAGGGGCTGGACTGATATATGACTCACAGACCAGACACTGTCCATCTCTACCAGACGGAGGGAGGGACAGAGACACACACAGGGAGGGAGGGAGGGAGGGAGGGGGAGAGAGAGAGAGAGAGAGAGAGAGAGAGAGAGAGAGAGAGAAAGAGAGAGAGAGAGAGAGAGAGAGAGAGAGCGAGAGAGAGAGAGAGAGAGAGCGAGCCGCAGGATCATGGCAAAGGTTTCTGCCTCCCAGACCTCCCATCAGGAACAGAGCGGTTCAGGACGAAATCGTATTTGTCACTTTGATCCTCTGCCACTTATGCCACTGTCCCCTGGCACTGTCTATTTCACTCATTCTTCTTTCCTCAACCTGTGTTTCTCCTTCTGTCTCTCTCTCTCTCTCTCTCTCTCTCTCTCTCTCTCTCTCTTTCTTTCTCTCTCTCTGCCGCTCCAAACTAATCTGGCCCTGTCATAAAACACAAACCCTCTGTGTGAGCGATGACACGGCCACTGACTGCTCCTCCTGCTATTTTCATGCGCTCCACCACAAACACTTTAGCATGGCAATCTAAAAATACATAGCCGGAGGGGAATAACAATGAATTGCCTAACAAATCTGTTTCCTGTATGAAGCATCGGGTCCTTCCTGCATAGTGCGAGCTGTCATTAGTAATCTAGAAAGCCACATCCCAAATGGCACCCTATTCATTACATGGTATACTACTTTTGACCAGGACCCGTAGAAAGTAGTGCACTCTATGGGGAATAGGGTGCCATTTGGGACGCACTCTAGGGGATGTGTAAAAGTAAGTGTTAAGACTGACATGGATCTTATACAAGACATCTCTTCACATTCAAATGGGCAATCTGTATTAGGCTGTCGCCCGTCTCGCCTACTCCTTTTCAATCAATTGCCTTATGGGACACGTACTGTATCTACCTACCCGTTTGACAGGCAAGTTTCAATTTGCTCCAGACATCATTCAGCCATTAAGGATACATCGCTGGGAAGTTTAATTGCCATGATGGAGGATAGGGAAACCTCATCCTGCTTCAGAACTCTGTTACAGAGATGGGGCACAGCATGGCTGCTCGGCTACCCAGGTGGGTGGGTTTCATTAACTCAATGTGAAGGAAAGATGTAAGTTATACCTCATAAAATGTGAAGTGCTTTGAGACGTAGTGAAATAGCCAATTTAAATTCTGTTCAGTATAACTAGCATGCTGACACTGGACAAGGAAAGTCAGAATGCCGGGCTACAAACCACATTGAGTGATGTCAGCAACTGAGAACAGGAAGCATCAAATTAAACTTTATTCAAATGCATTTCAAAACATCAAGTATTCCTTACCTGTGACCATGAAGGTGCAGCGCCCAGCCCCGGCCTCATTGTTGACATCACAGGTGTACTCCCCCCAGCCCTCGCGGTTGAGGCTTTTGACGGTGTACTCTGTCTCGTCGCTCTGGTCAAAATGTCCAGCGTGGAGCAGGCGGTTCCCCAGTCGCCACTCATAGCGCAACACCCGGGAAGGGTGGGCACGCAGGACCCGGCAGTTCATTGCCACTGGCCGGCCCAGGCCCTGACGCATCTCTAACAACACAGGCTCCACCGACGGAGGGTCTGGGGCGGAGAGAGGAAGCTGTTAGACTAGTATAGGGTTAGGGTGAACCAGGGTGAATCACAGAGGGTCTCTGAAAGAAAAAGAAAGAGCGTTAATGATGAGAGATTGAGAGAAGTAGTCTTATTTAATGTTATATTTCACTGTGGGAGGGTCTTGGATGGGGAAGAAGAAAGACTGCACTGTAAAAAATATCCTGTAAATTGTAAGTTACTGTAAGTTACTGTAAGTTACTGTAAAAAAAAGAAACAGTATGTTACTTTACTTTACATTTAAAGAAACTTTGGTTTAACAGTACATTACTGCAAAGTGCATAGTAATGTACAGTTAAACCAACATTTCTTTGGAATTTACAGTAACATACTGTACCTTTTTCGACAGGTAACTAACTGACTGCCAATAAGTTAGCAAAAACAGCAGGATTTTTTTTGCAACAGTGCAGGGCTAGAAGGTGCGGTACCATCTCTCATTCTACCTTTTCAAGAATCAGACTTAGAAGGGTTTGGGAGGGACACAGAGAGATGGATCGGAAGAGGAGACACTTGGGAAGGAAGGGAGAAAAACTCTCAGAGTTAGACCAGGGACCTAGGAGAGCTAGCCAGTGAGAGAGGGGGGAGGTATATCTGTGTCATTTACTCAGATCACTGTGGGAGGGTACGGGAATGACACAAACCACTCAAGATCGCTTCGAGGAAAGCTAATTTTCCACAAGGGAGCTCTGTACTCTCGTCCTCAAAGTACACTTCGAGACCCAAAGATGGAAGGTATGTGAGGGATAAAGTGTGAGAGAGAGAGATACAGTGGGGAGAACAAGTATTTGATACACTGCCGATTTTGCAGGTTTTCCTACTTACAAAGCATGTAAAGGTCTGTAATTTTTATCATAGGTACACGTAAACTGTGAGAGACAGAATCCAGATAATCACATTGTATGATTTTTAAGTAATTAATTAGCATTTTATTGCATGACATAAGTATTTGATACATCAGAAAAGCAGAACTTAATATTTGGTACAGAAACCTTTGTTCGCAATTACAGAGATCATACGTTTCCTGTAGTTCTAGACCAGGTTTGCACACACTGCAGCAGGGATTTTGGCCCACTCCTCCATACAGACCTCCAGATCCTTAGGGTTTCGGGGCTGTCGCTGGGCAATACTGACTTTCAGCTCCCTCCAAAGATTTTCTATTGGGTTCAGGTCTGGAGACTGGCTAGGCCACTCCAGGACCTTGAGATGCTTCTTACGGAGCCACTCCTTAGTTGCCCTGGCTGTGTGTTTCGGGTTGTTGTCATGCTGGAAGACCCAGCCACGACACATCTTCAATGCTCTTACTGAGGGAAGGAGGTTGTTGGCCAAGATCTCGCGATACATGGCCCCATCCATCCTCCACTCAATACGGTGCAGTCGTCCTGTCCCCTTTGCAGAAAAGCATCCCAAAAGAATGATGATTCCACCTCCATGCTTCACAGTTGGGATGGTGTTCTTGGGGTTGTACTCATCCTTCTTCTTCCTCCAAACACGGCGAGTGGAGTTTAGACCAAAATGCTCTATTTTTGTCACATCAGACCACATGACCTTCTCCCATTCCTCCTCTGGATCATCCAGATGGTCATTGGCAAACTTCAGACGGGCCTCGACATGCGCTGGCTTGAGCAGGGGGACCTTGCGTGCGCTGCAGGATTTTAATCCATGACGGCGTAGTGTGTTACTAATGGTTTTCCTTGAGACTGTGGTCCCAGCTCTCTTCAGGTCATTGACCAGGTCCTGCCGTGTAGGTCTGGGCTGATCCCTCACCTTCCTCATGATTATTATTGCCCCACGGGGTGAGATCTTGCATGGTCTTGGCCATTGTGGAGAGGTTGGAGTCTGTTTGATTGAGTGTTTGGACAGGTGTCTTTTATACAGGTAACGAGTTCAAACAGGTGCAGTTAATACAGGTAATGAGTGGAGAACAGGAGGGCTTCTTAAAGAAAAACGAACAGGTCTGTGAGAGCCGGAATTCTGGTTGGTAGGTGATCAAATACTTATGTTGTGCAATAAAATGCAAATTAATTACTTAAAAATCATCCAATGTGATTTTCTGGATTTTTGTTTTAGATTCCGTCTCTCACAGTTGAAGTGTACCTATGATAAAAAATTACAGACCTCTACATGCTTTGTAAGTAGGACAACCTGAAAAATTGGCAGTGTATCACATACTTCTCTCCACTGTATATAGAGATAAAAAGTGACAGAGAAAGAGAGAGAGGCACAGCAAAAGAGAGAGAAAGAAAAACATTGAGAGAGAGAGTGAGAAAGGGGAAGAGGAAACTGAGGTAACAGAGTGGACTGGATGTTACTTCAGCTAAAAGCACAATTTATGTTAAAAAATTAGATTTAGTTGACTCAATTAAAGAGTATCAAAAAACACTTAGGAAACCAGCTGACAATAATTAGCATATCGTAATGTCAATACTCTTCACTGATGGATGAGAAACCAAGAATAACAACAACTCATTCAATTAATACAAAGTATTAAATTAAGCGGAAACAAAAAATAAGCAAATGTCTAAAACAGAATATGTCACGCGTGATCTGAATCTGGTGACTGAGATGACAAACTGCATCTGAAGAATCTCCAAAATGGGGAGAAGTATATGAATTAATGAATAATCTATTTGAGAATGAGACAGGCTGCGTCTCCTCTTCCACCAGACCAGACCTCTTCATGTTAATAATTCACCCAGACATATCCATTCAAGGTAAGAGCCTGATTCTGCCCACGGCCCTGGTTGGTAGGTATTACAATCCAATCAGGAGAGCTGTGTGTGTGTGTGTGTGTGTGTGTGTCTGTGTGTGTGTGTGTGTATGTGTGTGTCTGTATGTGTGTGTATGTGTGTGTGAGAAAGAAAAACAGAGTGTGTGTGTGTGTGTGTGTATGTGTATGTGTGTGTATGTGTGTGTGTGTGTGAGAAAGAGAAACAGAGTGTGTGTGTGTGTGTGTGTGTGTGTGTGTATGTGTGTGTGTGTGTGTGTGTGTGTGTGTGAGAAAGAGAATCAGAGTGTGTGTGTGTGTGTGTGTGTGTGTGTGTGTGTGTGTGTGTGTGTGTGAGAAAGAGAATCAGAGTGTGTGTGTGTGAGAAAGAGAATCAGAGTGTGTGTGTGTGTGTGCGCGCGCGTGTGTGAGGTGAGAGAGGCGTGTGTGTGTGTTAAGTATGTTCATTTGTGTGGGAGGTGTTGTAAGCAAGCGTGTGTGTGGTTTTGACTAAATACATTCTCTCCTAATGATGCTCTGACTTGACAATCTTCACGCTCTCTATACAGATGTTTGACAGAAGTCACAGTGGGGTTTTAAAACAACACACAGAGAGAGGAGAGAAAAAGAGAATTACACACAAGAGGCTTAATTGCCCAGAATTAGCATATGCCACAGTGTAGAGTAGAGCAGCTGTGCTGGTGTTTCTGTGTTGTTACTGTGGTGTTGCTGTTGTGTGTAGCAATTGCTCTGGGTCAGAGGTAGAGGAAGGGAGAGCTGAAACAGCAACATGAGGGCTGAAGATGGTAATCCAAAAGGACATTTGGTTCGCGTGCCCCCAAGCCATGGTCATTAGCCTCTCAGAACCAAGGTTTTAATGAATGACTTATATGATAAATTAAACAAAGAACCAGGATAAGGACTAGCTGCCTGCAAGGTACGAATGTAAATATAATAACCTCACAAAGGATTATATGAACGAAAAAGAGGGAACACATTTTATTGTGGTTGTTAAAAGAATAGAGCAGCATATGTAGTCTGGTGTTACTATGTGTGTGTGTGTGTGTGTGTGTGTGTGTGTGTTTTAACTATACTTATGGGGACCATAAGTCCCCACAATAATAGTAAACAAACAAAAATATGACCAACTGGGGACATTTTGTTAGTCCCCACAAGGTCAAATGCCATTTCTAGGGGGCTTAGGGTTAAGGTTAGAATTAGTGTTAGCGTTAGAATTAGGTTAAGTAGTTAGGGTTAGGTTTAGGAGTTAGGGTTAGGTTAAGGGTTAGGAGCTAGGGTTAGGTTTTGGGGTTAAGGTTAGGCTTAAGGTTAAGGTTAGGGGTGTGTTTGTGTGTGTGTGTGTGTGTGTGTGTGTGTGTACGGATGAGACTCCTTTTTATCTTGGCTCAATGAAAACAGGAAACAGCAAACCACTCCTTCCTTCAATGAAGCAGGCCTGTGCTTTTACCAAGCGAAACAACTAGCACCATCTGAAAGGTTGGAGTCTGAACCGAAACTCCACTTATAACATTACAATTGTAGGCTTGTGTGGAATGACAGCGAATCAGGCACTATGCTCCTCAGCCTCGCTGAGTGGCACTAGACCAAATTACAGTAAGTGCAGTTCAATTTCACACAGAAAGACAAATAAATACAGAAGCCTTGGCAAGTTGAAGAAAAAAAACTTAAGGGAACGTCTTTTAACTACACAGGATTTACGGCCTTATCCCTCCAGTATTTCTCCAGTGGAAACGCAGTTTGGTAAACTGTGTGCTTCGTGTAACAGTAAGGGTTGATGGTAAGGTAGTGAGGGCGACTGGCTTGCTGCAATGTCCCTGTTTTGGGGAGAGTGTGTGTGGGTGTGTGTTTGGAGTGCGTCTGTGTACATTTAAACTTTAGTCATTTAGCATGCGTGCGTGTGTGTGTGTCGCAGGTTTGAGGACTAACCATGGAGCTCAGTAGTAATCCATCATCAGTCAGTGGGTAGTGTGTGTGACTGTAATGAGTGTTCTTCCATACCGATCTCGACAAACCATTTCTGCATGGATCTCGCTTTGTGAACAGGGGCATTGTCATGCTGAAACTGGAAAGGGCCTTCCCCAAACTGTTGCCACAAAGTTGGAAGCACAAAATAGTCTAGAATGTCATTCTATATGCTGTAGCGTTAAGATTTCCCTTCACTGGAACTAAGGGGCCAGAACCATGAAAAGCAGCCGCAGACCATTATTCCTCCTCCATCAAACATTACAGTTAGCACTATGCATTCGGGCAGATTTGTCAGTTGGACTGCCAGATGGTGAAGCGTGATTCATCACTCCAGAGAACGCATTTCAACTGCTCCAGAGTCCAACGGCAGTGAGCTTTACACCACTACAGCCGATACTTGGCATTGCGCATGGTGAGCTTAGGCTTGTGTGCGGCTGTTCGGCCATGCAAACCCATTTCATGAAGCTCCCGACGAACAGTTTTTGTACTGACGTTGCTTCCAGAGGCAGATTGGAACTCCATCCTGAGGGTTGCAACCGGGGACAGACGATATTTACGTGCTACGCGCTTCAGCACTCTGCGGTCCCATTCTGTGAGCTTGTGTGGCCTACCACTTCGCTTCTGAGCCGTTGTTGCTCCTAGATGTTTCCAATTCACAATAACCGCAATTGGAATTGACTGGGGCAGCTCTAGCAGGGCAGAAATTTGATGAACTGACTTGTTGGAAAGGTGGCATCCTATGATGTTGCCACATTGAAAATCATTGAGCTCTTCAGTAAGGCCATTCTACTGCCAATGTTTGTCTATGGAGCTTGCATGGCTGTGTGCTCAATTTTATACACCTGTCAGCAATGGGTGTGGTTGAAATAGCCGAATCCACTAACTTGAAGGGGTGTAAACATACTTTTGTATATATAGTGAATGTCACCGGTTTCACAAGGGGAAAACATCAGCGTTTGGATGTCATTTCCCTATAGATTCCCATATAGACTCCGCAACATGCTCCATTAGAGTAAGGATATACAGTATTCAGACCCCTTCTCTTTTTCCACATTTTGATATGTTACAGCCTTATTCTAAAATGTATTAAATAAATACAAATCCTCATCAATCTACACACAATACCCCATAAATGACAAAGCGAAAACAGGTTTTTAGAAATGTTTGCAAAAAATATATATATATCCTAGTTACGTAAGTATTCAGACCCTTTGCTACGAGACTAGAAATTGAGCTCAGGTGCATCCTGTTTCCATTGATTATCCTTGAGATATTTCTACAACTTGATTGGACATTATTTGGGAAGACACACAACTGTCTATAAGGTCCCACAGTTGACAGTGCATGTCAGACCAAAACCAAGCCAAGAGGTCAAAGGATTTTTCCGTAGAGCTCCGAGACAGGATTGTGTCGAGGCACAGATCTGGGGAAGGGCACCAAAAAAAATGTCTGCAGCATTGAATGTCCCCAGGAACACAATGGCCTCCATCCTTCTTAAATGGAAGCAGTTTGGAACCACCAAGACTCTTCCTAGAGCTGGCCGCCCGGCCAAACTGAGCAATCGGGGGAGAAGAGCTTTGTTCAAGGAGGTGACCAAGAAACCGATGGTCACTCTGACAGAGCTCCAGAGTTCTTCTGCGGAGATTTGAGAACCTTCCAGAAGGACAAAGGGTCTGAATACTTTCCGAATGCACTCTACATCATAAATATACACTCACCTACATATTTATTTGGACAGGGATTCACATTTTTCTATACCCCAGCATTTTGGATTTGAGATGAAATGTTTCATGTGAGGCGACAGTACAGAATGTACAGTACTTGAGTGTATTTTTATACATGTCTGTTTTTGAGTTTAGAAATGTGCAAATAAATACGTAGAGCAGTGTACATAAACCCAGTGGACACATGGATGTATGTGTTTGTATGTGTGTATGTGTGTGTTTGCATCCATGTTGTAAGGGACACTGTATGTCACTGGTTCAGGGAAAAGCTTGGCATTCAGATTTAATTTCCCTCGACTCAGACTTCTGATGCTTCCATCAGGGAGTGACACAAAGTAGACACTAACCAGCGGGCACACAGACACACTCACTGCTGGATGTGTGTGTGTGTGTGTGTGTGTGTGTATGTGTGTTTAACCATGTGGTATGTTGTTAGGCAGACTCCATTCCCTTTGTGTGTTAGGGTTCAAGGTTCACCAGTTCTCCCCATGTGGCACAGCCAACAGCCTATTCTTGTCTCTCTCAATCTTGCTCTCCCTCCCTCTCTCCCCACCCCCCATCTTATGGGTGTTGCCTCTCCCTCATTCCTCAGTATAACTGGTGTGCTATTGGATCTCCCCCCACCACCACCACATGGGTACAACACAGATTTACGTCTATTCCTCACCGTTCGAAGCCAATGAGCCAATACAGTACCATACGTGTCACGTGTTTCCTCACTGCATTGACTTTCCCCAGCCTACAGGGAAACACGCAGGCAACACCTGAAAATATAGACCTTTTACCTAAAGAGAACTCAAGCGTTCTTATGCGTGTCACCTTTCGAAATCCATCGTGTTTTGATATTGCATTCTGATACAGGACCTAACAGTCATTAGCTAGTCAAACTGATGGCATATTTAATGATGAATGCGATTGAACTGTTTATAAAGAGTCTTCATGCTGTTGAATAATGCAGACGACAATGCTGCGTCGCTTGAACGCACCCCTCTTAGCTGCTTCCACTAAGGCCAGAGATAAATGAAATAATGAACTTCCAACAGCAGGGTCTGCATTACCATATTGTTATTCAACTTTTAGCAGTGCTGGGGAAAGTACCCAATTGTCGTACTTGAGTAAAAGTAAAGATATCTTAATGGAAAGTTACTCAAGTAAAATAAGACTTGAGTAAAAGTCTAAAAGTATTCGATTCTAAATATACTTACGTATCAAAAGTAAACGTAATTGCTAAAATATACTTAAGTATCAAGATTAAAAGTATAAACCATTTCAAATTCCTTATATTAAGCACCATTTTTATTTATTTTTTATTTAAAGATAGCCAGGGGCAAACTCCAACACTCAGACATAATTTACAAGCGAAGCATGTGTATTTAGTGAGTCCGCCAGATCTAAGGCAGTAGGGATGACCAGGGATATTCTCTTGAGAAGTGCGTGAATTGGACCATTTTCCTGTCGTGGTAAGCATTGAAAATGTAATGAGGGTGTTTGGGTGTCAGGGAAAATGTATGGCGTAAAAAGCACATGATTTTCTTTAGGAATGTAGTGAAGTAAAAGTATAAGTTATCAAAAATATAAATAGTAAATTAAAGTACAGATACCCCAGAAAACTACTTAAGTAGTACTTCAAAGTATTTTTACTTAAGTACTTTACACCACTGTGTCACATCCTGACCATAGTTCCTTTTTTATGTCTCTCTTTTAGTTTGGTCAGGGCGTGAGTTGGGGTGGGCATTCTATGTTTTGTGTTCTATGTTTTCTATTTCTATGTGTTTGGCCTGGTATGGTTCCCAATCAGAGGCAGCTGGCAATCGTTGTCTCTGATTGAGAACCATACTTAGGCAGCCTGTTTTCTCACTATGGGTGGTGGGTAGTTATTTTCTGTTTAGTGTTTTTGTTGCACCTTGCAGAACTGTTCGTTTGTCGGTTTGATGTTTTTGTTTGAGTATTCATCTTTATTAAAAGTATTATAAATATGTACAACGCTGCACTTTGGTCCTCTTCTCCTTCTCCCAACGACAATCGTTACACACTGACTATAGAGAGGGATAATCTATTACCTAAAAAGTATCAACTGTATGCTAATCAATGTGGTAGTTTCATAGAATCACTAATGGATTTACCTCCGTCATCAACTCGGATGTATAAATCTGAAGCATCCGGTTGGTGTTTCCATTCACTACCAAATATGGTGATAAGAGGAAGCCTGTGGCTGGCTGTGGGAGAGATGGATTTTGGATAACATTCTGCTAATTTTGTCATCGATGCAACATGTGATCTCCATTCAGTTTTCTGTTTCCAACACTAGAACCTGGTTTCCAAAACTAGAACCTGTAACAAACAGAGCGGACTGTGTTTTGTAGACTATACCTTTTGACAAAGTTTTTTAAAATTGCGTTGTTTAGAAGGAATGCAAGGGTGAAATGAGTTATTGTACACGCACACTTCACAGAATAGTCCTTCCCTAATGGAAATATTAAAATACATACTAGAAAGCGCCAATAGGATCTCACTAGCTCGTGCTTGGCTCTGCCCACCTCCACTACGTTTAATTTGCTCCCATTGGAAACAACACTCTGGTCTATGTTGGCTTAGTTATAAAAATCTTAAGAGATTACTCTATCCCAGCTTCATGTTTACAACCAACACAGTCGCTGACCTTTGCTGCTGCCGCAACGCCATTCGTTCAACGCGGCTGATCAATTCAATATTGTTCTATAAAAATGGTCATATTCAAATTTCAGGCCCCAAATGTAGTGTTGTAGTTAGGCCTCGTTATGTAATGTAATGTGTGGAGATTAATTTGGCGTTAGTAAGTGTGCCGTTAGTTTAGGGGGTGATAGTGATTCATATTAGAGTGTCGCCCCCGGGAGCTGTCGTACTCGCCTTTATTGATGCAGAAAAGAAAATTAATTAAAAACAATAATCGTATAATTCCGTGCATTTTTCTCCGACAACAGTCTCTTTATCCCACTCTTTTGATGTATGTCAGTTAGAGCTGCTGCTCCGCTCGGGGCGAGAATCACACAATAGCAGCGGCGTAACGTGGTGGGGAGGAGAGGATGTGAGAGACAGCAGCATGGGGACATGCAGCTGCGTTTACACTGCTCAGGGGCTGAGAGGAGAGAGAGGGGGAGGGAGAGAGAGAGAGAGAGAGAGAGAGAGAGAGAGAGAGAGAGAGAGAGAGAGAGAGAGAGAGAGAGAGAGAGAAATGAGAGAGAAATGAGAGAGAGAGAGAGAGGACTCAATTGTTCTAATCCTGACAGACAGCCACCACCGTCCAGCCAGGATACCTCTTTATCCCTCTCTCTTTTTTCTCTCTCTATCCCTCTCTTCTCTCCTCATACACTCAGGGATTCACCGAGTTAGTTTTAATAAGAACATTAGAGTTTCACAGCTGGAGATATGATTTCTGCCCTTGCTTTGCGTTTCTATTAGAGCCAACACATATTTCCTGGATGTGGCATCGAGACGAGGCCTCCCAATCCTTCCCTACCTCCCCTTCTGGCTCAACCAGCTAGCCGAGCAGCAAACAGATGCAGGTTTTTACATATCAAAGCTGTCGACTGGGCCCCGCTTGACGCCTTCCTTCACGCCTCTAATGCTCTTTGCTTCAGAGGACTGTACCTCGGCCCCTTGATCGAGTTACTAAACACGACAGCTTTGCAGATGGCACGCCACCAAGGCATGCTGCTGCTCGCTCTCTTCCTCGCTCACGCTGGGGTCTGGAAACGCAGGCGAGAAAAACATCTCAGAGGGTTTGGGTTGCTCTCACGTGGCGGGAGACAGGCCAAGAGAGAGAGAAGGAAGAAAGGAGAGGGAGAGGGAGATGGGGAGGGAAAGTGTCTGTACCACAGTAACATCTAAGACAGTACAGTATAAAGATAGGCAGGAACTGCTTCTCCAATAGAAATCTCCGTTCACACTTGTAGGTGATGTAATGGCGACATTGCCTAGCTAAGATCATGCGCAGAAACACGTCATCGGGTCCAACGGTCGTCTCGCACTGAACTGCGCATGTGCAGGCCGTCAAATCAAAGTTGTTTTTGGTGAAAATGAAAACGTGTCAGTTTCTCACTTTCACACGGTTGGAATAATAACATGTTCAACTACTGTACTTTTAAGACATTGACTCCAATCTAGATTGTGCCTTTAGATTTTGAGAAAATCATCCACTAAGGAAGAATTTTTCGCTTCTCTAATGATTGTGGGCGATTAGAACTGGCTCGCAGTCAGCATTCTAATTCATCCCAAAGGTGTTCGATGGGGTTGAGGTCAGGGCTCTGTGCAGGCCAGTCAAGTTCTTCCATACCGACCTCAACAAACCATTTCTGTATGAACCTCACTTTGTGCATGGGGCAATTGTCATGCTTAAACAGGAAAGGGCCTTCCACAAACTGTGGCACTAAGTTGGAAGCACAGAGTTGTCTAGATGCTTGGTCATGAAAACCCATTTCACGAAGCTCTCGATGAACAGTTATTGTGCTGACATTGCTTTCAGAGGCAGCTTGGAACTTCGTAGTGGGTGTTGTAAATGAGAACAGGCGATTTTTTCGCACTACGCATGTCAGCTCTCGCCGGTCCCATTCTGTAAGCTTTTGTGGCCTACCACTTCGCGGCTGAGTGATTGTTGCTCCTAGACGTTTCCACTTCACAATAAAAACATTTACTAGTAGGGCAGAAATTTAACTAACTGACTTGTTGGAAAGGTGGCATCCTATGACAATGCCACGTTGAAATTCCCAGAGCTCTTCAGTAAGGCAATTCTACTGCCAATGTTTGCCTTTGGAGATTGCATGCGGTGTGCTCGATTTTATACACCTGTCAGCAACCAGTGGCTGAAATAACCGAAACCACTAATTTGAAGGGGTGTCCACATACTTTTGTATATATTGTGTATTTGAAACCACACTGAATACACAACAGAAATAATAGTACAGAACAATTACAATCGAGCTGGATACAATGCATACTATGTACTGTACCTATAGAACAATGACCCTCTCCTCCCATGTCTGTAAAAATGTGCCCCTCATCTCACATGTGTTAAAAAAACAACATTTGCAATTTTGACAGTAACCCTCCTTTTCAATTTCTACACATAGCAAGCAAAGTGTTTGTGATGTCCAACCTACATGGGTAGTTGGTGAGTCAGACAGTTTTCATGCATCTAATTTCTATTCTGCCGCATATTTCTCAGCGGAGCCGGTGGCAGCCTGCCTCACCACATCAGCAAAGCTACCACCTTGTCCTCGACTGACGAAACACCTTCACAGGTGGAAGCTAGGACGCTATTTCCCTAGCAGCCTTCCAGTCCCGACAGAGCCCTTCTCTGCCCGGCCCGACAATGACAGTGGCCTTGCTCCTCCTCTTCCTCCCTCGAGAATTAGTGACATTTTCTATAGTTAGAGTGCCAGCCCTCCTTCTCCTCGTCCTCCACTCCCAGAAAACCAAGCTGACAACTGCCAGGGACCAAGCAGCACTCGTGAGAGCGACGCCCCTTCTCTAAACACTGGCAAGCCGACAAGTGACGAGACAGATTGCGTGGAGTCCGAGTTCCAATGTGTAGGCCTAATATAAATAGCCTCCAGATAAATACTGTATAGGGTATATAGCTATAGTTAGCCCAGTAGTCTAGACTGCATTGTCTGCATAATATAAACAATCCCTAGTAAGCTATTGTTTTGACGCTGGACTGATTGTATTATTTACCATTAATAGACTGGTTTTACACAGCACAAACGTTATATCTAAACTGCGAGAGAGGTAGGCCTACAGGACAGTTGTATATTCTGTTAGAATTTCCCATTTGAATTATTGAACAAGTAAATACGTTATTGTCGCCAGCCAGCATTCTAAATAGCAGCGTTGCGACACCGTAAGCCTATAGCTTCGTGAAACATAAACAGGAGGATAAAATGACCACCAAATAAAAATAAACATGTATCCATTGAAGCAAAGCTACTGCAAGCACTAGCGCCACATAATCTGATAGTCTATCGATAGGCGGCCGCGTAGAAGTAACAATTTCAGAACCATGGACAGCGGTCGGTAGTCTATACTTTGTGAGTAGCTGACGCATTCGTTTCTTTGGGGTCCAGAGAAACCGCGCTATGCCAGTGTATTTAGTACTCTGTGACTGGTAAAAAGGGCCATGAAAACACACACTGATATGATGATTGATTTATCAATGCTTAACCTCTAATAACTGGCTTCACTATAAATACTGCTTTGGGATGTTGGTGCCGAAGAATATAGTTGTCTGCCAAGATATCACTCATTGAACCTAAACGTGTGTGTGTGTGTGTGTGTGTGTGTGTGTGTGTGTAAGCGGTGACTTCAGACATGTATTGTAGTCCTAATCTTTACTTGACTGATTCCTGGCCTCCTCTCTCCATCCACTTCAGCTCTATCCATGTCAGACCTCCATCAGTGTATCACTAAAACCTATTAAAGCCACCCTTATCCACCTTTACTGGTCACCATGGAAACATGGGGACACACCTACTCAACATCGTTTTAGACCAGTAGGTCTGTGCAGCCTCAGGATGTATTCCAAATGGCATCCTAAGCCCTACACCCTTAGGAAAAAGGGTTCCAAAATGGTTCTTTGCAAGGCAAAGGGTTCTAGCTAGCACCAAAAAGGGTTCCCTATATGGAGACAAACCAAAGAACCATATGGTTCTACTTAACACCTTAGCACTTTTTTTCTTCCTGAATATTCCTTCCCTCACCCCTGAAAGTGGCCTGAGTTTTCTTCAAATGCCATTGAACTGGTTGTTCAAAGGTTACTGCTACTCAAGGGAAAAGAAACATGTTGTTGTTTCTAGTTTTACTTTGACTCTGAGTGAAGATGGATCTTCAGGGCAGAGGAATACTTTTCATTGAGGGACTATTTCTTTAGTCTCTTAGGATGTAACAGGGGAAACGGTATAGAGACACCGATTATATTCAGTTACTGGCACAGGTAATTTGAACGTATTAGCCGTCGGTGTGACTCACGTAATAATATGGAGGGAAGATGATTAATTCAGGAGGAGGATAGTTCAATTTACCATCTTATTAGCTCGGTGAGTTTGTGTTCCGTGGTGAACATTATTCTTATCGAAATGGCTTTGGAGATAGATCAGAGCGTTTTGTTTGAATATATGGAACCTTTTATGTAACTGTATGCAGACGGAGGACATATTCTCTTTATTCATATCCTCATAGAGGAACTATATTAAAAATGTCCCTTGGTATGGGCAAATCTTATTAGGGTAGTTTAATCTCTGTTCTACCTGCATGTTTTCCTGATGAAGGGAAGCAACATGGCACGCTTCCTCTCCTGCAAGCACAGGCAAGCCTGCCTAACAGATATTTTCACGAATGCAGTTGATTGCGGAGGGATGCTAAAAAGCTTCTGGACAGGCCTTTGAGTTAGTGCCCGCATGTTTATCTTGTTTGCTGCTATTCCAGATCTAATTGTGCTACCCTAAAACAAAACGGGAGTCTTGCCGCCGCTGCTTTACGATGCGAAGGGCAGGCTGGATTATCATGACCTATCGCTCCCGGTGGGAGTAAATTGATCTCGGCCGAGAGAAGAAGAATGGAGGGAAGAGGAGCTGCATGCATCCGTTCATGTCCTCCACTGAGAGTGCAGGAGTGGGCCAGACCAGGCAGGCATTCACAGTGGTGGGAAAAGTACCCAATTGTCATACTTGAGTAGAAGGTTACTCAAGTAAAAGTGAAAGTCACTCAGTAAAGTACTACTTGAGTAAAAGTCTAAAAGTATTTGGTTCTAAATATACCTAAGTATCAAAAGTAAATGGAATGGGTCAAATATTCTTAAGTACCAAAAGTAAAAGTATAAATCATTTCAAATTCCTCATATTAAGCAAAGCAGATGGCACCATTTTCTTGTTTTTAAAATGTACAGATTGCCGGGGGTACACTTCAACACTCAGACATCATTTACAAATGATGCATGTGTGTTTAGTGATTCTGCCAGAATTGAATTGGACCCTTTTCCTGTCATGCTAAGCACTCAACATGTAACGAGTACTTTTGGGTGTCAGGTGAAAATGAACGGAGTAAAAAGTACATTATTTTCTTTAGGAATGTAGTGAAGTAAAAGTAAAAGTTGTCAAAAATATAAATAGTAAAGTAAAGTACAGATACCCCAAAACACTACACTAGTACAACACTAGTACTTTAAAGTGTGTTTACTTAAGTACTTTACACCACTGGGCATTCAGAATGTGGGATGGACTCTTATGAAGAGGGATCTTTTTTCTTTTTTTCCCTTTATTTAACTAGAAAAGTCAGTTAAGAACAAATTCTTATTTTCAATGACGGCCTAGGAACAGTGGGTCAACTGCCTTGTTCAGGGGCAGAACGACAGATTTTTACCTTGTCAACTCGGGAATTCAATCTTGCAACCTTTCGGTTACAAGTTCAAAGCTCTAACCACTAGGTTACCTGCCGCCTGTCGTGGTAATTTCCTATATTACTAAATGATGAGAGAGCAGTCAACATACCAGTCAGAGTTATACTTAAGAAGTCCATCTTTAATTATATGAGCTTCACCATAGCCCTTTGACTCTCAGATCAATTCAGTGTCTATAAATTAATTAATTACAAAATAATACTTAGTGTCTTTTATAGCCAAGATACACCCCTCTCAACTCACATGACGAACCACCGATCTTAGGAACTTCACAAAGGGCCTTTTACTTGAGAGAGAGGAGTATCCCATAGCCAGATAGCATTAGCTATAAATTATCGTTCCGTTTGGTCTCTTAGACGAGGTTCTACTTCTCGTTCTTGGTACTTCATAGTACCAAAACATTACCTCATCCAATGGCATATATCAATTGTAAATTCTAGATACTCCCATCTCAAATACACCCCATCCTGGACAAGCTCACGGAGGGGAGTGGGCCTCTAGTTCATATACTAGGTCAAGATTCATGCAACATCAGAGGGTAATACAATGGTTCCAGAAACTGCCATACTCCTCCTCCCAATGGGAAAAGGAGGGAGTGACTGGAGTACAGACATGGTGGAGCCCTTCACATGGTTTAGGAATAGTTACAGACACATTCAAATATGAAGACAATGTTCAAACCTGACTTCTCCCTTTCTAATATTCTGCATATTACCAGACATGTAAAAGACAATCCTGACCTCTCCCCTCTCTGGGCCCCACGTGACTTTTCTCTAGAGAAGAAAGGAAAATACAACTGCCAACAGTATAGTCCAAAAGAAGACATTCTAATGAAAAGTATAAAGTAAATAAAACATCTTATTTATCTATGTTACAGAAACTAATTCTGATTCAGCTACGACACGCCCCTCCGATTGAACCACTTGAGTGAACTACAGGGAATTGATTCTAGCTCAGCACCAACACACCTAATTAGAAACGGGGCTACATGACTTTTCAGAATATGCTGTATTCAACTTAAGATCTGCTTCTTCCCACAACATTGCATTGGAGATGCTGTGAGGCACAATATTCACCTTAACTCTCTTTTCCTCCCCACACATTGCATTGCAGCTGCCCGTGTGTGAGGCATGGGGATCTACAGTGTTGTTGTAGAGCAGGGTTCCCCAAAAGGCAGCCCGTGGGCAGTGATTTTATTTCTCCCCCAAAGTTTTCTGAGCCAAAAATAAATAAAATATTCCGACCCCTTCCCTTTTTACATATTTTTTTTTAACGTTACAGCCTTATTCTAAATTGGATTAAATATTTTTTTTCCTCATCAATCTAAACACAATACCCCATAATGACAAAGTGAAAACTGTTTTTAGATTCTTTTTTTTTTAAATACAGAAATACATTATTTAAATAAGTATTCAGACCTTTTGCTATGGGACTCTAAATTGAGCTCAGGTGCATCCTGTTTCCATTGATCATCCTTGAGATATTTCTACGACTTGATTGGAGCCCACCTGTGGTAAATTCAATTGATTGGACATGATTTGGAAAGACACACACCTGTCTATGTAAGGGAGGTGACCAAGAACCTGATGGTCACTGACAGTGCTCCAGAGTTCCTCTGTGGATATGGGAGAACCTTGCAGAAGGACAACCATCTCTGCAAAACTCCACCAATCAGGCCTCTATGGTAGAGTGGCCAGACGGAAACCACTCCTCAGGAAAAGGCACATGACAGCCCGCTTGGATTTTGCCAAAAAGCACCTAAAGGACTCTCAGACCATGAGAAATGAAAACTAAGATCGAACTCTTTGGCCTGAATGCCAAGCGTCACGTATGGAGGAAACCTGGCAACATCCCTATGGTGAAGCATGGTGGTGGCATAATCATGCTGTGGGGATGTTTTTCAGCGGAAGGGACTGGGAGACTAGTCAGGATTGTTTTGGCACACAGCCAAAACAACACAGGAGTGGCTTCGGGACAAGTCTCTGAATATCCTTGAGTGTCCCAGCCAGAGCTTGGACTTGAACCCAATTGAACATCTCTGGAGAGACCTAAAAATAGCTGTGCTGCGATGCTTCCCATCCAACCAATCTGCAGAGAAGAATGGGAGAAACTCCCCAAATGCAGGTGTGCCAAGCTTATAGCGTCATACGCAAGTAGACTCGAGGCTGTAATCGCTGCCAAAGGTGCTTCAACAAAGCACTGAGTAAAGGGTCTGAATACTTATGTACTTATGTGATTTTTTTCTCCCTTTTTTATATTTATACATTTGCTAAAATTGATAAAAACTGTTTTTGCTTCATCATTATGGGGTATTGTGTGTAGATTGATGAGAAAAAACAAAACAATTTGCTCAATTTTAGAACAAGGCTGTAACATTACAAAATGTGGAAAAAGTCAAGGGGGTCTGAATACTTTCCGAATGCAATGTAGACTGAACAAATATATATAAACGTATCATGTAAAGTGTATGTCAAAAGCAGACCTATTTTGGTTGGTCACCCTGAAAAAATTGTCTTTCAACTCGCCAGATTGAACCCGCTTTTTATTGTCACTCTGAGAATAATAATTCCAGATGCAAAATCCGTGTCACTCCACGCGGCCAACCTTTTTTCATTTGGAAACATATTCTGTTATATTTTATTCTGTAATATTACATTGTTTTTTTTACTATAAATGGTGTGTTTTTACTGTGATAAGGGCTAAATTAATAAAAGCCATAGGCTTCTACAATCAAGCGCCACTGCTGAGGTTAATGCCTTTTTGATGATTGTGTTCAACAAGATAATATAACCAGTTGATATTGTGGTTTCAATAAATACATTTTAAATGGCACTTGTTAGTTTTTTTGACTAAATTAGCAATTAGGATATATTTGTAATGGTTAGGATAAATTAGGCATTGTTGCGCACTTTTGACATATAGATAAATGCACACATTTATTTCTGGCCAGGTGTTCTAAAAATAGTTGTGTTCAGTTCATAAATATGGATTCCCCCTGTGAAGATATATTTTTTGCAACCTCACTTTCAGACAGGCAGGCGCCCATCCACACACACACACGCACACGCACACACACTTGCACACGCACATACACAGCAGGCTTCAGAACAGCCCCTTAGCTACAGTATAGTACTGTACTCCATTCCATTGAAACCCCACTCCTCCTAAAGATATGACATTCTAAGATGGCTTAACGGCTAATTAGCAGAAGGCTAATTTATTCCCGCTAGTATTCATTTTGTATTCATTAATGTAGATTTGAATGGAATATTTAAAATCAAAGACTGGGATTCAAAGCAGTGTTACTCATTCAGAGATGGAAGTTTTTCAGGAGAAAGGAGAAAAAAAGAACGAGGGAATGAGGGAAATTAAAGCAATCCATGCATGGCGCTGGGTGAATGCATACGGTTTCTCTGGCAAGTGATTATAGGAAATAAGAAAACTTAGGGAAAGGGTTGATTCTGTTACTGTGTGCCATATATTCTATTGTTATTGGTGATTTAAAGTTTCCATGACTCGAATCCCCATTGTTTTCTCACATGGCCCAGTTAGTTAGTTAGTTTGGCCCTCACATGTTCAATCAAAACTCCTGTACTTATTCCCTCTGAAGCCTAGAAAATACTCACTGACCAGATGATCACAAACAGGAGATTTTCTATTGAAAGTGCTCCATAGTCCAAAACCAGGCTTGATCTGTATCCAGGATACCCGCACTAGGTGTGTATATGGAACACACCGTAATAACCATTTATAGAACAAGTAATCAATCACAACATGACTATAATGGAAGTATGATGGAGTAGAAACTCAAGTGACCACAGTTATTGGGGAAGAAGGGACATTTTATTTTTGTTCCTTATTTTTCTCCAAGGTATTTTGATGTGGCCATCACATCTGAGTTCAGTAATTAATGAGTGTGCTCTGTGAGGAACATTAATGAAGTTCTGATGTGCTTTGAAGACTAAACAGCCAATGCTCATTGAATTGATTGTGATTGTAACGCTGATGACAGGCAACACATTAGTTAGCGGTTAGGCTTGGCTCCGCACTGACGCAGTGGCTGAAAAGGTAAACAAAGGATTTAGCCGCTATGAAGATCATTCACCTCACCTCACTCTCTACAACAGGAGTCCCCAATTACATTCAGCCGTGGGACGATTTTTCCTTTAGCGGATGGTCGGTCGGGGTGGTGGAACATATTTATAAAAAATGTGTACATTGCAAATGAACAGCAAGAATCCCAAACGGATAAAGTATTTGCCAAATACATAATAATTTCAAACCTTGATTAGCCTACATTGGGATACAATCACATATGCCGCTCTATTTATGCGTGGGAATTCTTGGGAACAGATTTCCTAAATTAAAGTCACTTTGGGCTGATTTCCTGATGAATTTACAGTATTTTATGTCCAACAACGAAAATTATACTGAACAAAAAATATGAACACAACATTATCCAAGATTTTACTAACTTACAGTTCATATTGGGAAATCAGTCAATTGGAATATATTAATTAGGTCCTAATCTATGGATTTCCCATGACTGGGAATACATATATGCATTTGTTGGTTATAGATACCTTTAAAAAAAAGTAGGGGCATGGATCAGAAAACCAGTCAGTATCTGGTGTGACCACCATTTACCTCATGCAGCGCGACACACCTCCTTCGCATAGAGTTGATCAAGCTGTTGATTGTGTCCTGTGGAATGTTGTCCCACTCCTCTTCAGTGTCTGTGCGAAGTTGCTGGATATTGGCGGGAACTGGAACACGCTGTCGTACACGTTGATCCAAAGCATCCCAAACATACTTACCAGACATGTCACCCATTGAGCATGTAGGCCATGGAAGAACTGGGACATTTTCAGCTTCCAGGAATTGTGTACAGATCCTTGCAACATCGGGCCATGCATTAATATGCTGAAACATGAGGTGATGGCGGTGGATGAATGGCATGACAATGGGCCTCAGGATCTTGTCACGGTATCTGCGCATTCAAATTGCCATCGATAAAATGCCATTGTGTTCGTTGTCCGTAGCTTATGCCTGCCCATACAATAACCCCACCGTCACCATGGGGCACTCTGTTCACAACGTTGACATTAGCAAAACGCTAGAGAAATTAACATTACATTTTCTGGCAATAGCTTTGGTGGACATTCCTGCAGTCAAAATGCCAATTGCATGCTCCCTAAAAACTTGAGGCATCTGTGGCATTGTGTTGTGCGACAAAGCTGCACAGTTTAGAGTGTCCTTTTATTGTCCCCAGCACAAGGGGCACCTCTGTAATGATCGTGCTGTTTAATCAGCTTCTTTATATGCCACACCTGTCAAGTCAGGTGGATGGATTATTTTGCCAAAGGAGACATGCTCACTAACACGGATGTAAACTAATTTGATCACATCAGTTGAGAGAAATAAACTTTTAGTGAGTATGGAACATTTCTGGGATCTTTTAGATCAGCTCATGAAACATACTTTAGATATACATACCTTCGATTTAGTTTATTCTGCCTATTCTTTGAACACTGCATGGTGATGAATCACGGCCACGACATCTGTTTGGTGAGTAGGCCTAGGCTTAATGATTCTGATCAAAATATGCTTGTTGTCTTTATCAAACTAATGTTTATGCATATTTTCAGAGTGGAACCTGTCTATGTGTAGAGTGGTTATAGCCTAGCCTTAGGCTAACCAATTATAAATGGCACTGGCAGTTCACAAGTAGCCAAAGTGAAAAATAGACAGGATGTAATTATTCCAAAACTGCAGTTCGTTGTTGGAACACATATTTCCCTACTTCAATCAACCAGTCCATTTTGAATTTGTGATAAAACTGTCGTTATTTAGCAAGGAATGTAGCTTGTGTATCCCATCAGATACATTGTATGGGCATTTATTTATGTAGGCCTAATGGGAGCATGTGTGCGCACTCAGGATGCATGTATAGAGGGAGCAGTCGGAAGGCAATTGAGTGAGTGAGACACCCAATTGAGTGAGACAGAGGGGAAAGGAAATTTAGAGAGAAGAACTGTGTGATGCTTAGCTCGGTTTGTTGTGCCCCACAAAAGTACATTTTGGCCTATGGAACAATAGAGTCAAAGCAAATGAACCTTGTCTTCAAGACAAAATGTATATTATTCAAAGCAAATTATACCAAATAGTTTTATAGTACTTCTGGTTAAAGATTGAGTTTCGACGTCCGTCGAGAACAGATTTCCTCGCGCTGTCACAGTGTCACCATGAAAATGTTAAAACATTGTCTCAGCAGCATAAATATTTGATGCAATGAGGGTAGAAACAGCAAGGCTGTTTTATCATGTTACAAATATCCTGTCGTTTTTCATTTTGCGCATAGCAGTGGCGATTTTAGCATGTAACTCTTGGCAAAAAAATTTAAAAGTGGAATGCAAGTTAGCAAAGCCACTACACAACACTAAACAATACATTAATTGTACACTAACGGTGACAAACAGTGCCCACAAACTGTTAGGGCCTACGTAAAGGGCCTACATAAAGCAGTTCCAACAGCAGTCCCAACATCTTACCACAGCTACACCTGGCTATCAGCGGAGCCTTGTCTGGCAGCGAAACAGTTCATTCAGCCTCATTTACTGCCTTTAAAAAAAACATAGCTGATATGGCTGACTTGCTAAAACAAATGTGGTTTCTAATTACATTTGAGACGTACAAACTATGGCATAACCTACAAATAAATACATTGTGAAGCATTTGCGAGTGTGCGACATGGTTGGGACAAAAAGAGCTCAGCATTTGTGATTAACCAGATTCGGTTTTATGTAGCAAAATTTGAAATAGTGTTTTTTACATTGGATAATAGTAGAGATTCAGAGCTAGAAAATGATATATCATACACTACAGTTGAGGAACAATGGGAAAGTAATTCTGCTTTGAAAGTTGATAAACTTGTAATCTCACTTTTGAAAAATGGCCCCTGAATATTTTTGGTAAACCTACTGGAGAGCTCTTCTTTGTCTACACCCATTCAGCATCGTTCACACCCTCTTAAGCCTTAGCCCCACCCATCTCTTTAAGGATTCAGATGTGAGGCCATGCACTAAACAACCAAAGATTTCAAGACTAAGGCTGGTTTATACTACAGGTGTATTCGTTAATTCAATCTGGAGTGGCAGACTGTGCCCTGGGTGTTCATAAACTCAGAACGTTGTCAGAATGTCCGCTCGTAAATTCAGAGCGTTTCGCTCTCGGAGTGTTAAGAGTGCACACTGGACGCTCTGGCCGAGGAGTAGGATTGATCCGAGTATTCTGACCGAACAGCAGCAGTCAGACTCCCAAGATAACTGGTTAACGTTGGCTAGCTTGCTAGCTACTTCCAGACACATGAGAGAACAGCTAACTCTGACCCTTTTACTTGCCTTAGCAGAGCTGGTTAGAATGTTATGTTATCCAGAGCATTGGTGACTGTAACTGTGCTGCTGTCAACAATTTAATTACACTTTTTTGCTGACATTTACTGACACCGGCCATATTCAACGGGTGTTGAGTGTTTCTTCATTTCGTCAGTTACTCTGCGCTATGGCACACTCAGAGGAGAGTGCTCTGAAATCGGAGTAGACAGCCAGTACGAATTTACCAACTACGTCTATTGACAGTTGTCACAGTGACATGATGAACATTCTATTGAAATGGTTACTTGCATAGTGGAGTGTTTTGTTTAGACATGTAGCTAGCTAGCAAAACAATGAACCATAATCCCAACTCATAACACATTACTACCCTGCATGAATCTGCAGGTAACCAGGTTCAATGTTAGCTAGCTAACATTAGGCTATAACTAGCAATGTAAATGGCCCTGAGATACAAATAATATTACTATACAGATCAATCATGTAAAGTTAGCTAGCAAGCCAGCCTGCTAACATTAGCTAGCTACCTAACAGTACGCTTTAACTTGAAACGAAAATGGCTTTCTGACAAAATTAGGAACGTGTAATATCTATCTTACCAGTATACATGGATGGACGCTTCTCCCTCTCTGTCTCGAATGCCATGGTTGCCCTTAGTTTGAAGATGTAATCCGGAGACAGGTATTTTATACATCCTTCTGTGTGTTCTCTTTTCGACTCATATTTGCAATCAAAGGCCAGAATTTTCTACATCTCCGTACCTATCATATCATAATTCCACCGGGCCTTCCACTGATTTCAAAACTCGGTCCTCCAGAAAGTGGAGAGCAACACTTTGATATCTTTAAAAAAAGCTGCTTAGAATGGATTACCTACAAATACTGACCAGCTCATGTTATAGACAGAAGCGTGGCAGACCAATCCGAACTCATCTCTCGGCATGTCGAGCTCTTCCATTATCTCAGCCAATCATGGCCAGTGGGAAGGTTCCGGTCTTTTTTCATGGCTAAACCAACTAGGCTTGTAGTTTAACAATTGTATTTGTATTTACAGATGGCATACAAGTTTGTTATTAATGCACATGAAAGTTCAGATTTTCCATAAGGCATTTCTGCCCAAAAACGCATCCAAAAATAATTAGATTAATGTTCAAATGGCTATCCTGTGAAGTAGTGACGTGTGACATATGCCCAATTTCCTGAAACGAGTCACATTGTGCATTATAGACTGATACAAATTAAATGAAAAATGACTATGTACCTTTGAATTCATTTTTAGAAACACAAGTTTGACTTCAGGCTCATGCGATGGTGCCTGGAGAGCAGGCCGGCAGCAGAGAATAACCTCCCCACACTTGCAAAGCCACTGGGGATCCTTTTGGCCATTCTTGCCAGGCTGGGCAGAGATGCAGAGTTTGTTTAAAAAATATATATATTGGTATGTAACGTTCGTTGTTGGAAGGATTGGACCAAGGTGCAATGTGGAAGGCGTTCATCATATTTATTAATGTGAACCAGCAACAAAACAAATAAAGAGTAACAAAATGAATGTGCAGCTTTGTAGGGCTAAAAAGCAACAATACAAAAATCAAGATCCCTCAAACAGATGATCAGAATGAAACAATATGATCCCCAATCAGAGACAACGATATACAGCTGCCTCTGATTGGGAACCATGCCAGGCCAACATATAAACCTGACCTCACACCCTGACCTAACCAAAATAGAAAAATAAAAGGTTCTTTAAGGTCAGGGCGTGACAGTCCCACCCCCTAAAGGTGCGGACTCCGGCCGCAAAACCTGACTCTATGGGGGAGTGTCCGGGTGGGCATCTAGCCTCGGTGGCAGCTCCTGTGTGGGATGTAGATCCCACTCCACTCGCGGATCCACCAGCTTCGGTGGTGCCTCTGGTGCGGGGATCGTCACCGGAAGCGCCGGACCGTTGATCGTTGCCTTAGGATCCAGACCGTGGATCGTTGCCTGGAGGAACCGGACCGTAGATCATCGCTGGGGACTCCAGACCGTAGATCGTCACCAGTGACTCCGGATCTTGGATCGTCACTGGAGGCTCCGGGCCATGGATCGTCACTGGAGGTTCCGGGCCATGGATCGTCACTGGAGGTTCCTGGCCATGGATCGTCACTGGAGGCTCCGGGCCATGGATCGTCACTGGAGGCTCCGGGCCATGGATCGTCACTGTCGACTCCGGGCCATGGATCGTCACTGGAGGCTCCGGGCCATGGATCGTCACTGGAGGCTCCGGGCCATGGATCGTCACTGGAGGCTCCGGGCCATGGATCGTCACTGGAGGCTCCGGGCCATGGATCGTCACTGGAGGCTCCGGGCCATGGATCGTCACTGGAGGTTCCGGGCCATGGATCGTCACTGGAGGCTCCGGGCCATGGATCGTCACTGGAGGCTCCGGGCCATGGAACGTCACTGGAGGCTCATCACTGTAGGCTTCGGGCCATAGATCATCACCAGAGGTCTGGAGCATAGAGCTGGCACAACGTGTCCTGGACAAATGACCACCTTCATGCGGGGAGCTAGCACAGGACGCACTGGGCTGTGAAGGCGCACTGGGGACACAGTGCGTAGAGCCGGCACAGGATGTACTGGACCCTGGAGGCGTACTGGAGACCAGGAGCGCTGAGCCAGCACAACGTTATTGGAAGGATTGGACCAAGGTGCAGCGTGGAAGGCATTCATCATATTTTTTAACCTTTCTAGGGCTGGCGGAACCCCTCAACAACATTCCGCTGAAAAGGCAGCACGCAAAATTCAAAAACATTTTTTAGAAATATGTAACTTTCACACATTAACAAGTACAACACAGCAAATGAAAGATAAACATCTTGTTAATCTACTCATCGTGTCCGATTTCATAAACGCTTTACAGCGAAAGCACAACATATGATTATGTTAGGTCATAGCCAAGTCCAAAAAACACACAGCCATTTTTCCAGCCAAAGATAGGAGTCACAAAAAGCAGAAATATAGATAAAATGAATCACTATCCTTTGATGATCTTCATCAGAGGACACTCATATGACATCATGTTTCACAATACATGCATGTTTTGTTCGATAATGTGCAAATTTAAATGCAAAAATCTCAGTTTACATTGGCGCATTACGTACAGTAATGTTTTGATTCCAAAACATCCGGTGATTTAGCAGAAATACTCATTATAAACATTTATTAAAGATACAACTGTTATTCACAGAATTAAAGAGACTTCTCCTTAATGCAACCGCTGTGTCAGATTTCAAAAAAACTTTAAGGAAAAAGCATAATCTGAGAACGGCGCTCAGAACCCAAAACAGCCAGAGGAATATCCGCCATTTTGGATTCAACAAAGTTAGAAATAACACCATAAATATTCACTTACCTTTGATGATCTTCATCAGAAGGCACTCCCAGGAATCCCAGTTCGACAATAAATGACTGATTTGTTCCATAAAGTTCCATAAAGTCCATCATTTATGTCCAAATAGCCACTTGTTGTTAGCGTGTTCAGCCCAGTAATCCATCTTCATGAGGCGCAGGCACTTCGTCCAGACAAAAACTTGAAAACTTCCGTTACAGTACAAAAATCAAGATCCCACAAACAACAGGTGGGAAAAGGCTGCCTAAATATGATCCCCAATCAGAGACAACGATAGACAGCTGCCTCTGATTGGGAACCAGACCAACATAGAAAAGAAAAAACTAGACTACCCACCCTAGTCACACACTGACCTAACCAAAATAGAAAAATAAAAGGTTCTCTAAGGTCAGGGCGTGACATGGTAGGCCTAAAGGTTTTTCGGCAACATATGCCAGGACTGTTGGGTCAAAATCAATTATGGCCTATTGTATAGACAATAGAACAAAAATGAAAGAAACGTTTAAGAGATCTGATTTTTAGTTTATAAATACTTTGCTACAATGACACACTTAGTTATCTACCCACCTCGTTCCTTCTTTTTAGCATGTGCACATAGTAAGTACACCATCATCATGCTTTCGAGATATGTGTCTTTTCAGATTCCACAATGATTCTTTAGTTGTAGACCATACATAACCACACTCCCTCTCTTGCTCTTGGTCCTCATCTTTGTAAGTCACCTTGATTTAGCACCTGTGTGCTTTATCAGTTCCTTATTGAACATATTTAGTGAACTCCATGACAGTAGCTAAAGCAAGGGGCTATAGCAGCACACAAGTAGACTACAAATGCATGCCCTGAGCTTGTGAAGTGAGTGCTACTGGAGCACTACTGGAGAGAAACTGGAGTGGGCAAGAAGGCTGACGCTCCAGCCTTTGGAAATCTTACTCCATGCTCCAGACATACTCTGATGTCTGGAGAGTATGCAGGCCATGGAAACAACTGGGACATTTTCAGCTTCCAGGAATTGTCTACAGATCCTTGCGACATTGGGCCATGCATTATCATGCTGAAACATGAGGCGATGGCTGTGGATTAATGGCACGACAATCGACCTCAGGATCTCATTACAGTATCCCTGTGCATTCAAATTACCATTGATAAAATGCAATTGTGTTCGTTGTCCGTAGCTTATGCCTGCCCATACCATAACCCCACCGCCACCATGGGGCTCTCTGTTCACAATGTTGACATCTGCAAAGCCGTTAGCCCACACGACACCACACAATTGGCCTGCGATTGTGAGGCTGGTTGGACGTACTGACAAATTCTCTTGGACGTACTGACAAAGTCCAAATGACGTTGGTGGTTGAACATTCAATTCTCTGGAAACAGCTCTGGGGGACATTTCCTGCAGTCAGCATGCCAATGGAACGCTCCTTCAAAACTTGAGACATCTGTGGCATTGTGTTGTGTGACAAAACTGCTAGTTTTAGAGTGGCCTTTTATTGTCCCCAGCACAAGGTGCACCTGTGTAATGACCATTCTGTTTAATCAGCTTCTTGAAATGCCACACCTGTCAGGTGGATGGATTAACTTGGCAAAGGATACATGCTCACTAACAGGGATTTAAGCAAATTTGTGAACAAAATTTGAGAGAAATAAGCTTTTTCTGCATTTTATTTTAGCTCATTAAACATGGAACCAACATGTTGCTTTTTCATTTTTGGTCAATATAATTGAGCTACTCATAAGCTACTCATTGACAGCCCACAAGCTACCAGATATGCAGTTTTTTGCAAAGTTGCAAACTGTGGTAGGCTGATGGAAGTCTACTGTAAGTCAGCAGGAGAATCTCAATTGCATACTCCTCTTGCCCTCTCCTTCTAAAAATCCATTGCATGAGAAATCCAGAGGTCCTTCCCTACTGACCTTCTCCTCCAATGGGTTTTTAGAAGGAGGCGAGGAGAGAGGACACGAGCCATTTAAATTGTACCAGATGCTGTTATATAGTGAAGCCTAATCAGACATGCCTGTGCTCATCATACCTCTGACAGGTAAAGTGAAATGACAACATTTGTAAGTGGTGCACACCTCTCAAATGATATATAACAACACCCTGAGAGCATCAGACATGAAACAATACAACAACACAACCACATTTTATTTTGCAGGTGCCTATTAATGTTAAACACCAGTGATGTAACTAGAGCTTTCTAACTGTACTGAACCAAAACAGTGGCGTCGGGAGGGAAGCAAAACTTTCCAGCCGGCAAAACCATTCATCTTGAGGCGACAGGGGGAGGGGGTGCAACATGTCATCTGTTAATTATTATATAACATATAATATGGATCTCTTTTAGAGACTAGCTCAAAACATGACTAAATATTGAAAATGACAAATTGCCCAATGGATCATTATACTATTTTGGTAAAAAAAAAGTGGGGGTAATAAAAACATACGTTTGCTCCCCTATTTTTAAAGTGGGGATGCATTTGCTCCATCTGCCCCATTGCTCAGGCGCCTATGTGAGTGTGCATATATGTGTGTCCTGACAGTGCAGCTATAGAGGTTGGGACTCATTTTAAACCCTTCCCTTTAAAGGAACATTGGATGGCTGTGGGAGGGCGAGAGGTGTGGAGTGGAGAGAGAGAGAAAGAAAGAAAGAGGGATGAGATCCATTGAGGCTGCTGTAATGTTCTGTTACACACATAATGTAAGTGCACAGAAGCACATACACGATTACACATTCAGTGCGGTCTGGTCTGAATGAGGCTATTGAGAGAAGGCAAATAGATAGACCTACCACAAAACCGATCACAGATACTCCAGACACAACATACAAACACCCAAACACAAAACATAAGAAACAACCACCCAAAGACCCCCAATCAAACCCCAACAGACATCCTCCACACAATCCCAGCCACACACACCTACCCCACACAATCGTCCAGACTCATACCATTACCCACGACTCACATTGTACGATGAGCTCCACCACAGCTTCCCTGGGCTTCACATTAAACCCGTTGAACTGGCTGGTCTGGCAGCGGTAGGAGCCGGTCATCTCTCTGGACACGTTGACGATCCGCAGCACCCCGTCGTAGCTCTCAGCCTGCAGGCTCCCATCCGGCATGGGCGCCTCTTTATCGGCCCGAGACCACAGGATAATGGGCTTGGGCTTCCCTGAAACCAGACACTCGAGCTCCACCGTGTCGCCCTCCCGAACCACCAGGGGGCTCTTACCCCGTGGCACTGTCAGGTTGGGGGGAACTAAGAAAGAGAAAAACAGAGGAGGGACTGATATGGGGCTCTAGAAAGTCGGTTGGCGGGGTAAGGGGGAATGGTCGACGGGGGGAGAGGGGGAGGGATGGGAAAGCGAATGAGCATCCATGTTGCAATGGATTTGATGGAGTTTGAGTTGAGTGCTCGGCCACATACACACATTGCTAGTATGAGTTGAGTTGAGTCTCGGCCACACACACTGCTATTATGGAGAACCATGCCACGGAGAGAGTTGGAGTGATGGCTGTTAGCTTGGATTAAAGTAGGTAGGGAACAGTATGAACATTCACCAAACATGGTGATCAGCAGAGAAAGGGTTAAATGTAAGTAAGCAATGGTAAAACAATGGATAATGCAATGAAGAATTGACGCACAAACAGACGTCATGAACGAAGGTCAACGAGAGGAATCAATAACTAAAATGCATCAGAAATCTGATAGATTTGCTTCCAATAAAATTAGACTTAAGGAGTCAGGTCTTGTCCTCTCTAAACATGAAGCAAAAGAGGAGAACTTCAACCACAAATCTATACCAATGAGACCTTCTCTCAGTCATTATCACCACCATGACCATAACCATGATCATCATCATCCCCACCATCACGATCATTATCATCATAAATAATTCATCTTAGTTTTCCAGGTAAACACAACTACTCATGAAAAGTACTGACCTATCTTTAAAGGTAGACTCAGTGAAATTACATTGCCATGAACAGCACTGCAGATATACTGTCTGCAAGACTTCGGTCTCAAACAGTCACACACAATATCTGTGAATGTGCACAGGTTCGCTTCACGCTGTTCACACCAAAACCAGGGGTTGAAACCAAAATTGTTTTCCAATCACTTCGTTCTGAACAGAACCATTCTTTTTTTCATTCCCTTCCACTGTTCCAACCAGAAAAGATCTGAACCGGTTTGAGCCCCCCAAAAGTACTGGTTTATATTGTTCCTTTCTGTTCCTTTTTAAACTTATAAAATATATATATTTTTTACATTTCGCTCAATATTGAATTACTTCACCAATCAATGTGGATAGAGCAGCTTGCTGTGGAGTAGTTAAGCGATATAATCTATATTACAAAGTTGTTAAGAGCAAGTTGTCTTTTTGCAGTAACCGCATGTTTAATTGTAATGAAAGAAACACACACACTATGCTCACAGTCACAGTGGAGGGTGCGAGGGTGAGGAGAGAGCGAGAGGATGGAGGAAGCTTGCCTTGAAGCGCTGGGTATCTTGTTATAACATTCATTAGGCCCACAGAATTATACCTACGAAGGAGCAGCTTTTATGGAGGAACTGTGTATCTCTTTGAACTTCCAAGTTGATTTAACGTTGGACCAGAGCAAACATTAGCGAGCTAGCTAGCTAACAGGTCCGAACTAAACTCAGAAAAAAAAGAAATGTCCCCTTTTCAGGACCCCGTCTTTCAAAGATAATTCGTAAAAATCCAAATAACTTCACAGATCTTCATTGTTAAGGGTTTAAACACTGATTCCCATGCTTGTTCAACGAACTATAATCAATTAATGAACATGCACCTGTGGAACGGTCGTTAAGACACTAACAGCTTACAGACGGTAGGCAATTGAGGTTGTGCCGTGGCGGAGATCTTTGTGGGCTTACTTGGCCTTGTATCAGGATGGTAAGTTGGTGGTTGAAGATATCCCTCTAGTGGTGTGGGGGCTGTGCTTTGGCAAAGTGGGTGGGGTTATAATCCTTCCTGTTTGGCCCTGTCCGGGGGTGTCATTGGATGGGGCCACAGTGTCTCCAGTTTATGTGTCGGGGGGCTAGGGTCAGTTTGTTATATCTGGAGTACTTCTCCTGTCCTATCCGGTGTCCTGTGTGAATTTAAGTATGCTCTCTCTAATTCTCTCTTTCTCTCTTTCTTTCTCTCTCTCGGAGGACCTGAGCCCTAGGACCATGCCTCAGGACTACCTGACATGATGACTCCTTGCTGTCCCCAGTCCACCTGGCCGTGCTGTTGCTCCAGTTTCAACTGTTCTGCCTGTGATCATTATTATTTGACAATGCTGGTCATTTATGAACATTTGAACACCTTGGCCATGTTCTGTTATAATCTCCACCCGGCACAGCCAGAAGAGGACTGGCCACCCCACATAGCCTGGTTCCTCTCTAGGTTTCTTCCTAGGTTTTGGCCTTTCTAGGGAGTTTTTCCTAGCCAAGGAATGAGCATTACACCGAGGCCTGTACTCTGGAGCGGGTTCAATTTGGAGGTGGAGGGTCCGTCAGGGTCTGAGGCGATGTGTCACAGCATCATCGGACTGAGCTTGTTGTCATTGCAGGCAATCTCAACACTGTGCGTTACAGGGAAAACATTGTCCTCCTTCATGTGTCACCCTTCCTGCAGGCTCATCCTGACATGACCCTCCAGCATGACAATGCCACCAGCCATACTGCTCATTCTGTGAGTGATTTCCTGCAAGACAGGAATGTTAGTGTTCTGCCAGCGAAGAGCCCAGATCTCAATCCCATTGAGCATGTCTGGGATCTGTTGGATCGGAGGGTGAGGGCTAGGGCCATTCCCCCCAGAAATGTCCGGGAACATGCAGGTGCCCTGGTGGAAGCGTGGGGTAACATCTCATAGCAAGAACTGACAAATCTGGTGTAGTCCATGAGGAGGAGATACACTGCAGTACTTAATGCAGCTGGTGGCCACACCAGATACTGACTTACTTTTGATCCCCTTTTGTTCAGGGACACATTATTCCATTTCTGTTAGTCACATGTCTGTGGAACCTGTTCAGTTTATGACTCAGTTGTAGAATCTTGTTGTGTTCATACAAATACTAACACATGTTAATTTACGTTTGCTGAAAATAAACACAGTTGACAGAGAGAGGGCATTTCTTTTTTTTGCTGAGTTTAGAATTAACAACCTATCTTACCTTTTTTTAGTTAATAAATTCAACGTGAAACACGGTAGCTATAGTATCTTTAACTATGATTGAAAAAATACATCCATTCTTCTCTAATTAAACATCTCACCTTAATTTATGATTTACACTTGTAATGTCGTCAGTAGGCCACCATAACCTATGCTTCAGATGGGAAGGGCAGGTAGCCTACACACACACACGCACACCCAGTGTGAAAGGTTCCCAGCTGGCAAGCAGATGCTGGAATACGTTTCTGAGTGACAGAGTGAGGGCTTTGCATAGGCGCTTTGTTGCAATTTTTGCAGAATGTAAAAAAATGTTATTAACCAGTTCCTATGCTTTTAAAATAACAGTTCTGTTCTGGAACAGTATAGATCAAATTGTGATCAAGTGTTTTCTCAAATAATTGTTATTTATTTTCAGTTCTTTTCCCTTAACCGGTTTCAACCCTTGACAAAAACAGCAGAGAAGTTGAACCTTGTGCGGCAAGTTGTTGGCCCGGAAATTGACCCATTATGCTGTTTCCCTTCTGCATCTATGTCACATCTCTGAGTCTACCTTAAAAGCACAACAACAACAAATCTAGATCAAACAAGACCCAGAATATCTGACCCCACACACAGTTAAGGCTTCTCCTAAACTCTGAGGATACAAACCATTCAACAAAAAGTTATTCCTGAACTCTCTACATCCGATGATGGATGCAGAACCATTAGCAGGGACAAACTAAAAAGTTTGTCCCTATAAATATGTAGTTAGAGGGGAAGTTGAAGGGCCATTAGTGAGTGGACAATGAAGAAACAGGGGCAGAGTTTAGAGTAAAATGATACATTCCTACGTAGAGGTCTCCATTGATTCCCGCGTGTGTGTGTGTGTGTGTGTACGTACTGTACATGCATGCGTGCAATTGTGTCCTGGGGCTGAGGATAAAATACATTGGCACTGGCAGGTTGGATCAACGGGGTAATCTAGTGGGCTGGACACAGTAAACTTGTTAAATTAGAAGATATGCCTATAAAACACAGCCTCTTTGTGTGTGTGTGTGTGTGTGTGTGTGTGTGTGTGTGTGTGTGTGTGTGTGTGTGTGTGTGTGTGCGTGTCTAAACTCAGAGACAGATTTGCTTCTCTGATCCAAATAAACAATGCAATAAACACCAACCAGTCATGAAATCATACCCAACAAACCTCAGACATTACACCAAAGATCTTGCTCCTGACTTCAACACAGCCCTCAATGGACTCAAATGATGTTGAAATTCCACCCAATCATTTGAAGCAATATTGAAACTCCACTTCCAATAAATGTGTATGATGATGATGATAGTGATGAAATAGCAGTCAATCTGACCCAGAAAGAATGAAATCACTTTTTTTCTGACCCAGGTTATGTGATCTACTTGATGTTCGGTCTGAACCTAAAGACTAGCAAAGACTAGTTAAAACACACTATGAATGGTCAAGCACTAGCAAAGTACATAACAACAAGATGGACTAGAGTCATTTTCTCACTCTCTCTAGTGATCACATGACACCAATCCATGACACACTTTCATAGCATATTGTCCCCTTTTGCTAATTTTACCCAGTTCTACACAACAGTTCTGAATATCTAGTGTGGCAATGCAGCCACACATTTGGACAACGGGCCATTAGAGTTTCGACATGAGGCATATTCTCTGAGTTTCCATACCAACATGAAGGCCATATTTCCATGTCTCTCTAGCCCAGTGGGCAGTTACAGCTGCTGGATTGTGCTATTGGCTGGAGAATGCCATCGTAATGAAACCATGTGGAGCTGTTGCTGCTGCTGCCATCATCCTCGTGTGGCAACACACACACACTCTCTGTCACTGGTTAGTGTGTGTGTGACAGTTAAAGAAGCACACACATCTTGAACTGTGTGTGCCTGCTGAGGTGTGTGTGCTTGCATGCATGTGCAAGGGCTGATTTCCCAACAGACCCTCAGTGCCAGGCAGGGGCCGGGCCCTCTGTTTGTACTGAAGCCAGGCTGTCCCTTCCAGGGATCTGCCACTACCACCACAACAGACACCTGGCTATGTGAGCTGACTGCCAATATGGAATGTTTGTTGCTTGTTATTTTTATACAGCTCAGGCATATGTGAGGGGTCAGAAGGACTGCACGCATGACACAAAAAATAAACAAACAACTTCTCAACTGGCCTCTTTGGGTGAGTGCTGTGACATCACTTCCCATTGCTATGGTAACGCTGCACTCTGCTCAAGTGAGTGTGTTTTAGAGAAAGACAGAGAGAGAGACAGAGAGAGAGGGCGAGAGAGAGAGACTGTGTGTGATGGCTCTAAGCCAGTGACTCGGCTGCTCTGTGACAGCGCTCTCTGTGGAGCCACTCCTCTGAGCTTCACCCCTGTGGGGACAGTGCGTGTGTGTTTTTGCGTGTGTGTTGGCCTTCAGGAATATACTGTGTCTGTCCTGCGGGGGCTCAAAAGGGCTTAGCAGGCTGACAGACCGCGAGGGCACAAGGGAGAAACTAACACCACTCACAGGCACTGAGGCTCCACACACAGGGGCATTCCTCCAGGCCTAGATTCTATGTGTGTGTGTGTGTGTGTGTGTGTGTGTGTGTGTGTGTGTGTGTGTGTGTGTGTGTGTGCGCGCGCGCTTGGGTGAGTAAGTGTGAGCGTGCGTTCATATTTTTATGCGTGTGAGCCCTGATGCATATCGCGGTGCTTTCTTCTCCCCTGAAACTCCACACTGAACATCACTGAAAGGCTTGTGTTCTGGTCATATGATTGTCACCATGGCAAATGAGATTCTCCACAGGCATGATGATTGTCATTTCACAAACAGGGGCTCACAGCAGCCTCCTCCACCATCGAAATAGGTTTTATTTTTATGGTTAGACTTACAGACTATTTTACAACAATAAAATATGATCTTTTAGAAGAGGATTTCATTAAGCTGACGTACAATATGCATTTCATTAAGTACAAGTCAACCGCAATAGTGGGTACAGTTGGTTGAATCGACAGATCAAATAGAAACTAAATACAGTGATTCAGCCCTACCTTCAGTGAGTGAGTGTGGAAAACCAATCCCACAGCTACCAACTGACCCACGGCAACCACAACACAAACAGGTAAAGGGCTGGCCCGCTCATTAGGCAGGATTAGGCGTCAGCAGATTGGCGAGGGCGTCATTTTTTAAAGATAAACTGAGCAAGACGCATCTGCAACAACACATAAAACCTAATTAAATTCTGCCCCAAAACAATGACAATTTCTCTCAACCAGTGGCGTATTTGCTTTTTAGGTAGCGCTGATGCTGACCTATGTATGATAAGCAGTGCCCACTTTGTCAACGGCAGGGACGCAAAATATTTACCTTGTCCATTCCCACATTCTGTTACGTTACAACTGTATTTTATAATTGATTAAATAAATACAAATGATCATCCGTCTACACACAATACCCCACAATGACAATGCAAAAACAGGTTTTTAGAATGTTTGCACATTTTCTAAAAACCTGAATACTTATGTAAATGTGATATTTCCTTCATTTAAAAAAAAACAAACAGTTTTTGCTTTGTCATTATGGGTTATTATGTGTAGATTGGTGAATAAACAATACAAATGTATACATTTTAGAATAAGGATGTAAAGTAACAAAATGTGGAAAAAGTCAAGGGGTCTGAATACTTTCTGAATGCACTGATAGATATTATAGAAAGAGTATGTGGCCTTTCCTGTAGCCTGGAGACAAAAAATGTTTACATCAAGCAGGTTTCTCCAATCAAATAGCTTGACGTAAATGGTGCCCAATCAAATAAAAATATGCTGACATGTTAACAAACAACATATCATAAAATCAGGACAGGTCAAAGTAAAATGGACAACATGGTATGGACAATCAGGCTACTCACAACTAGTGACCAGGAGTTTCATCCCGTGGGCTAAATTGTCATGATCTGTGGTTTCAAGTTTGTATCCTTAAAATGTTTTACGAGCTGATCATAGCGAAAAAGAAAAATCCTTCTGCATTTCCCACTGTGTAAACACGTTGCAAATAGGCTCAGGATAATCAAGAATCCGAACTAAAAAAGACAACGCAATGCCTGTTTTACAAACGGTGAGCCTACCACATGGATGGGCATTCATAAAATGATATTGCGGGCCGACATGGCAGGCTACACCCAGTAAGCACAGACCAACGCCTACCACATAGATGGGCATTCCCAAAATGTCATTTCAGACGACACTGTAGGCCAGGGATAGGATCTCCAGGCCTCTGGGGCCTGATTGGTGTCAGGCTTTTTTCCCCAACACATCTGACACCAATAATCAACTAATCATGATCTTCAGTTTAGAATGACATTAGTTTCATCAGCTGTGTTGACTAGGGATGGGGAATAAGTGTGACACCACTCTGGCCCAAGGACTGGAGTTTCCCATCCCTGCTGTAGGCTGTACCTGAGTAAGCACGGACCGAAGCTGATGCCTTTTGGACATGTTTTTTTGGTGCAGTCTGGACCGGCATGATTTCCACATCCATGGAGAAAATAATTGGTCCATTCCGGACCAAATCTGAACCAGTCATAATTTATGTTCGGTTGGACCAGCCTTGATTTGGCCCAAATATAGACTACTGTAAATGACATATTTTCATTCAAATTACATAACTTTCATTCAGAACCGAAAATGAGGCTGAATTCAACATCCGGAAAATATATATTTTCAATACACGGAAAATACACATTTTTAATGTTCGGGAAAATACCTATTTTCAACTTTCATTCAGAACCGAAAGTGAACCTGATTTCCATGTCTGGAAATACGTCTTCACACCTTTCATTCAGAACCGAAAGTGAACCTGATTTCCATGTCTGGAAATACGTCTTCACACCTTTCATTCAGAACCTAAATTGAACCTAATTTCAACGTGTGGAAAAACACATATTTTAGAAGTCTTTTCAATGACATTTGGTTACTTGGAATATTCTTGTAGGGGTGGCAATTTTTTGTCTTCCCTAGGGCGGCAGAATGGCCAGGACTGGCCCTGAACAGGTAACTGAAGGTATCATGAGTCAACGTGAATGTGCCATACAGGATTCCTCTATCAGGCTCAGTGAGCTGGACTGAAGGCCTAGAGCAGATCAACAAACAGTTCACATCACATCAGCAACGTCTGCAGTGGCAGCCATGACAGTTCACTAAAGTCACCAGATAACATGGTCACTGGGATGATCAGAACCTCTCACTTCCTGTTAGTCCTGACGAGAGAGGGATGGACGGATGGACGGTTGAACTAAGGACAATGTGGCATCGATGAGTCAAACATTTATTCTAGTGTCAAAATTGACTAAAAGTATAAATAGGATAAATTCTGGTCATGAAGTCAGTCCCGTCTAAAACGGAGTTTGGAACCTAAGTGCGTTACAACGAGTAAATGAAAGTTGTGTTTGGATGTCAACAAATCATGCCCCCCTTTTGCCAAGCTCAACATGAAAATTGCCCTTCCGCCCAGTTCGCTTCCCTTCATTGAATGGAGCTCCGTTGATTCATCGCCCCCCAACCAACGCGTTCAAAGGATCACAGACCTTTTAAACTGAAAAGTCCTTTACGAATTGACATAAAATGCATGCTTCCAGCAGGATGCTCAGCCAACAACTATGGTTTGCATGCCCTGCTGAAGGACCCTATCAAGCGGGAATAGGTGGCTGTAGTTTGTTGGTCCCCAGTGGTGGTGAGTATACCGGTAGCTAGACCATAGACTGTTGGTTATGTGTCTAGTTATGTATATTTTGATAATCTTTATCACCATCATCTCTAGCATAGCTGATGTTAGATAGCTAGCTACCATCTAGCTACTAGCTGGCTTACGTTAGCCTACCTCAAATCAACTTGGATTTGGCTTAGAAACACAATAACTTTTGAAAAGGAGGCAAATAATTAGTAGGAAAACCTTTTATCATGATTGTGAAGACACCAGATTGACTTTAGATGCAGTATAACCAAAAATGTTTTTAAACTAACCCAAGATAGACCAGAGCCTGTCATTTCCAATGGGAGCAAATTAATCATAGTGGACAGAAAAAGCAAAGAGGTGGGCAGAGCCAATATCGAGCTAGTGAGATACTATTGGCACGTTCTAGCATTTATTAGCATATTTACGTTAGGGAACGTGTGCAACAACTCAATTCGCCCTTGCACTCCTTCTAAAACGCAGTCCACTCTGTTTGTCAAAAGATTCTAGTTTTGTAAACAGAAAACTGTACGGAGATCAAATGCTTCATCAATGAGAAAATATGCAGAATGTCGGCCAAAATCCATATTGCTCCATCCTCTTCCACTGCCGGCCACTGGGATTCCTCTCATCATCATATTTGGTAGTGAGTGGAAACACCAACTGGATGCTTCACATTTACACATCCAGTGAAATATCTGGCTCATTGTTCTATCTGTGGTATAACTTTAGCAAGCTAACTAAGATTGAGGGGACCACCGTATTTTAGCTGGCTAACATTAGGATTGCTGGTTATTTTTGACAAACTTTGCTAGTAACAGTAATGGCAACATTGACATCTCTCTACTCATAATATGGCAAAGTTGTTTCCCATGAACTATTTACATTTTAGCAGACTCTCTTATTCAGAGTGACTTACAGAATGAGTGCATACACTTTTATACTGGGTCCCCGTGGGAATCAAACCCACAACCCTGGCGTTGCCAGTGCCATAATCTACCAACTGAGTTACATGGGACTGTTTGCCTATTTTAGCAATGCCATCATATTTCCATGCCACTCTAAGTTAGAGTAATTAGACAAAACAGTCACGAGCCGCCGAGGTGCAACCCATGTCCAGGGCACAAATAAATATTGGATGCAGCTATGGTGGTAGTAGCTAACTCACATCTGACTACAACAGTGTACTAACTAGCAGCCCCAAACTCAGGCCAAACCAGGGACAAAGCAAAACATGGCAACAGTTAGTTGCATAGTGTAACGGTTTCGCCGGCCTGAATCTAGTCCAATCTGTGGCCAGTCAGTCTACATCTGTAAAGCATAGAGTTAGCTTCCAAACGAGTTAGAATCAGCTTCCAAATGATTTATTGAGCTATGTTTCTAATTAAGGGATGATGGCAATCGTTGATCATGTTTTTCTGTTAGACAAAGTGCACAGTTGGGTGCCTGACTGATCCCCTGGTCATTAACGGATGCCGGGACCTGCCAGAAGGAGCAAAGGTGAGTATCATAACATGTCCAGCAATGTGATTGCAGTGGTTTAGCGACATCCAAAGATAATTTCATGCACTGTTCACTTGCTATTTTCACAGCTTGTCAGGCAAGACCTCAGAATAAAAAATGTGTCATGCGACACAAGTACCCTTGTGACACCTCCTCCGTTAATTGCCAGTCTCCTATGAAACAAAATGCAATTGACCACTTGGCTGTGTATTATATCACCCTGTCACAGTCCCTCCCAGTCAAAACTACCCCATAAGATTGCCTGATGTAGTTGTGTCGAGAGATGTCCAGTTTGCAGCTGAACATGCAGCATGAAGTTGACCAGCAAAGTGGCTCTCATCAGCATCATGCAGACATACCCTCACTGTGAGCATTCCTACGAGTGGAACAGTTGGCAAGTATCCGGCCAGCAACCTTCACCTGTCAGCGGCAGCTTTCACAGGCTCATCATTTGTACAAATTCAGAAGGTAACCCACTTCCTTACTTTAATACATTTGATAACCCAATTGTGAAACACAATTTATATGTAAACTGACATGATTTGTTTCCTAATTTCCACTTTTTAGATGCATATTGTATAATGTCCAGGGCGTAATATAACCTGGTGGAACCAGACTAATCTCTGTGTTCACCATTCTATTTCACTTCACATTTTATGGTATCTGAAGTGAAACAGAAAGGTGAATGCAGCGATCATGTAGGTTCCACCAGGCTAATCATAACCACCATTGATAATGTAATCAGTGCTCTGTGTGTGTGTGTTTGTGTGGCACCGACCAGTAACTTTGATAAGGGGCCAGGAGCTGATCTACACTGCTATGACCATCAATGGGGTTCTGGCAAAGACCTCACCTCCAGCCTCACCTCTTGCCTTGCTCATAATTATAACAGAATTAGGTAGGTTTAGTCTGACCTCTTCAAACTTCAACATAGTACCTGTTTGTGTGTCAGATATGGCCTATCCTAAATTACATTGGTAATAGAACTATGTGTGTATGTGTTCACAGAAACATGTATGGAGCCAGACTGCAAGATGATGTGATGAAGTCCAGACTGACAGACAGGCTTGATGCTGATGTCTCTGAATGGAGAGAGACCTGGCACTCAGTATAACATTTTTACTAGACACAACTTTTACTTGTATTGTATTTATTTGATGTTACTGAATTGACTGGTATCAGTCAATATGGGGAGGGAGAAACCCTGTGTATTCTGCACCAGGACCAGGGAACTTCTGTTGTATACGGGACAACACACAGGAAGGTATGACCACTCTGACATGTTTGCCAAGGTAGCCCCATTACCAACATACAAAATGCTGATAGGCACAGTATCCATATCAACTGGGAATAACAATGAAAGATTAAATGTTATATTAGCAGAACACTGCTTCTATGGTATTACATAAAGGGTTGTTTACTCTACATGAACCTGCTACTACATGTGAAAGTTATCAAAACACTTCGTTTAGAATATCTACATAAATTCAGCAATTTCATTCTTCTCATATTACTCTGTAGGCTACGGACCTATTCAAAGCTTCCTCTGGCACCTCGCCCTGCCTGTAGTTATTGAACTCAACCTGCAGGAGGTTTGTGTGTTGTGAAAGCTGGGGGCAAGGTTCTGACAGATTGGTGGTGGTAAGGACACACCCAAGAAACACCCACATCAAACCAACTTACGTTTGTTTCCTGTCATGGCCGCCTGCATTTCTTGAGCAGCAAGACAAAAGACGAGGCCAAATCAGCGGGTGTAGTTCCCCTTTAAGTGAGTGCACTGAGGCTGAATTAAGTAGAGGGTCACATAGAGTAATGTTACCCGACTCAGATATCTCAAATGAAATAAAACAAATTAGAGGTTGTCTCCAAGTCTAACCATGCTTCTGGAAGGACAGTGTCTCTCACCAGTGTTTATTATAAATACAGCTTGGTGCCTGCCTTATTTTAAATCCATCCTTCATTTATTTTTATTAAGTGCAGTTATTAATTTGGTTGGAGAGCCGCCGTGTGCTATTGGGTATCCCAGGTGTGGAACTGGCTGATGATTGAGAAACTGCTTATCAGGAACAGATTCATTACTTAAACATGGGAGAGATGGAGGTGATTTCCTCTCCCCAAAAGGATCCGTGTTAATCAATTACTACATGGCTCAGGCCGAGCTAGGAGCTAGGATGAAAACCAGTGGAGCTCGTAGCTCTCTGGGACTGGGTTGGAGACCACTGGGAGTAAGATGTAGAATTACAAAATGTTTGTATCCCTAACAGGCAAGGTTTTCTATTTCGTGTGTGTGCAACCACAGGTGTAATGCTGAAACAATTTTCTGTTTATGACCAAGTCAGACTCAGTAAGTCTCGGATAGAATAGGAGCGTTTGTATTCTTCCTTTAGCTAACTATATTCGGTTAGATCACTCAGTTGATGTATGGAAGCATATAATATCCAAATGTCAGATAATTAAATCACATAAAATGTATGTTTTCTGGGTAAAACTACTATAACTGGGGCCTGGGGCCTAACCTTTACACAAGCATTCATAACACATTTATGAAGCAGTTCATGACACATTCATGAGAGTTTAAGTAGGCCTATCATTCATTACATTAACATTCATGATTGATGTACTCATTCAACATCAGTGTCTCTCACAAGTAATGTTTGGTCAACACATTATTCTAATTTTATTGCGTGTGTTTGTGAGGTGAGGGAGAACAATAGATGGGCTGGTTTAAATGAACTAATCTTGCATATGATTGTGTGAGTCTACACAAAAGGTACAGCTAGACATGGACTCATCACAATATTAGACAACTTTTTAGAGCAGAGAACATTTGACAAACTCACTTCAAGCCTCAGTATCTGAGAATAACAAGTATGCAAAGTTTGTGTTCGGGCTATTGTAATGTCAGTGATATGATGAACTAAGTGGCCACATGAAGCAGAACATGCAGAAATACAGTGCCTTGCGAAAGTATTCGGCCCCCTTGAACTTTGCGACCTTTTGCCACATTTCAGGCTTCAAACATAAAGATATAAAACTGTATTTTTTTGTGAAGAATCAACAACAAGTGGGACACAATCATGAAGTGGAACGACATTTATTGGATATTTCAAACTTTTTTAACAAATCAAAAACTGAAAAATTGGGCGTGCAAAATTATTCAGCCCCTTTACTTTCAGTGCAGCAAACTCTCTCCAGAAGTTCAGTGAGGATCTCTGAATGATCCAATGTTGACCTAAATGACTAATGATGATAAATACAATCCACCTGTGTGTAATCAAGTCTCCGTATAAATGCACCTGCACTGTGATAGTCTCAGAGGTCCGTTAAAAGCGCAGAGAGCATCATGAAGAACAAGGAACACACCAGGCAGGTCCGAGATACTGTTGTGAAGAAGTTTAAAGCCGGATTTGGATACAAAAAGATTTCCCAAGCTTTAAACATCCCAAGGAGCACTGTGCAAGCGATAATATTGAAATGGAAGGAGTATCAGACCACTGCAAATCTACCAAGACCTGGCCGTCCCTCTAAACTTTCAGCTCATACAAGGAGAAGACTGATCAGAGATGCAGCCAAGAGGCCCATGATCACTCTGGATGAACTGCAGAGATCTACAGCTGAGGTGGGAGACTCTGTCCATAGTACAACAATCAGTCGTATATTGCACAAATCTGGCCTTTATGGAAGAGTGGCAAGAAGAAAGCCATTTCTTAAAGATATACCCATAAAAAGTGTTGTTTAATGTTTGCCACAAGCCACCTGGGAGACACACCAAACATGTGGAAGAAGGTGCTCTGGTCAGATGAAACCAAAATTGAACTTTTTGGCAACAATGCAAGACGTTGTGTTTGGCGTAAAATCAACACAGCTTATCACCCTGAACACACCATCCCCACTGTCAAACATGGTGGTGGCAGCATCATGGTTTGGGCCTGCTTTTCTTCAGCAGGGATAGGGAAGATGGTTAAAATTGATGGGAAGATGGATGGAGCCAAATACAGGACCATTCTGGAAGAAAACCTGATGGAGTCTGCAAAAGACCTGAGACTGGGACGGAGATTTGTCTTCCAACAAGACAATGATCCAAAACATAAAACAAAATCTACAATGGAATGGTTCAAAAATAAACATATTCAGGTGTTAGAATGGCCAAGTCAAAGTCCAGACCTGAATCCAATCGAGAATCTGTGGAAAGAACTGAAAACTGCTGTTCACAAATGCTCTCCATCCAACCTCACTGAGCTCGAGCTGTTTTGCAAGGAGGAATGGGAAAAAATGTCAGTCTGTCGATGTGCAAAACTGATAGAGACATACCCCAAGCGACTTACAGCTGTAATTGCAGCAAAAGGTGGCGCTACAAAGTATTAACTTAAGGGGGCTGAATAATTTAGCAATTTTTCAGTTTTTGATTTGTTAAAAAAGTTTGAAATATCCAATAAATGTCGTTCCACTTCATGATTGTGTCCCACTTGTTGTTGATTCTTCACAAAAAAATACAGTTTTATATCTTTATGTTTGAAGCCTGAAATGTGGCAAAAGGTCGCAAAGTTCAAGGGGGCCGAATACTTTCGCAAGGCTCTGTATGTCATTTTTCTGATGTTGTGTAATTGCAGGTTGTGTAATTGCCACTATGCAGGTTTGGTCTACCTGAAGCATCATCTTGACACAATGGCATAGGACGAGACAGAGCAATGAATGATGCCCAAAAAGGTCACAAGGTACAGGGGAGCTGGATGGGTACCTTGCCTGTGTGTCAGACAAGATGGACCTGCCTCATTCCGTTCCGTACATAAAGAAGCTGTCTCTCAAATTGAACACAGTCCGGCGATGCCTCTGCAGCTTGTAAGTGTATTTGTTAGCTGTGTTGGACTGTTCTTCACTGCAAAGACTCAATTCACTTTGAAAATCAGCTTCTGCTGAAACCGAACAGCAAGTTCAGAGAGAAGTGAATGCATTATAACAAAACTCCTTTGTTTTTGCTGCAGGAACACGACACAACCTAATGTACTTCATAAATGTGGCCTACAGTTTATCAATCTATTGCGACATCTATAGACCCTTTTCTATTTCAGGGGGTCTCAACGGTTTGCTCATTCAATTAAGCTAATTATCAAGGTCAATGATTTGATTTGCAAAGTAACGCCATATATTTTACCCCCTTTTTCGCCCCAATTTCGATCTTGTCTCATCGCTGCAACTTCCCAACGGGCTCGAGAGGCGAAGGTCGAGTCTTGCGTCCTCTGAAACATGACCTGTCAAACTGCGCTTCTTAGTACCTGGTCATTTATCCCGGAAGCCAGATGCACCAATGTGTCGAAGGAAACACCGTTAAACTGACGACCGAGGTAAGCATGCAGGTGCCCGGCCCGCCACAAGAGCGCGAGGAACAAAGTTAAGTCCCCCCCGGCCAAACCCTCCCCTAACCCGGATGACGCTTGGCCAATTGTGCGCCGCCCTATCGGACTCCCGATCACTGCCGGTTGGGATCGAACCCGGGTCTGTAGTGATGCCTCTAACAATGCGATGCAGTGCATTAGATTGCTGTGCCACTCTGGAGGCCTACTTTTACTTTTTAAATTAGCTACTTTTTACTTTTACATGAGTTGTTTTTTTACTCTAAAAGGGCACTATCATAAAAATTTTCACGGTATTATTCCAATCACATAGTGTGAAAATATATACAAAACACAAGAAAATCCTTATTTTGACTGCAGTAGGCCTTTAAAGGGGGACACTAAGATGAATTGCATTTTATCCCATAGCATGAAAATGAGTCCTCCTCCGTTCCTCTCTTCCTCTTTTCTTTTCACCAGTCTTTTAATTCTGTTGGTATTGGATGGGGAAATCTGGGCTCTCGTTTGGATACTGCCCATGAATAAACCATTAACTGTGCAATCTCAGGGTGCCCAAAAGAAAAAAAAGACTTGGATACTTAATGAGTGTGCGATGATTGTAAATATTAGCACTATTTTGTGTGTGTGTGTGTGGGGGGGGGGGGGGGGGGGGGACGACGACGACGACTACTGAAAGCTGTGGGGATAAAAGTGTAGTTAAAAGTACAGTAGAGTAGGAATATTCCCTGTCTGTGTTGTAGATAATGAGTGTTGGGGCTTGGCTGGGGCTGGGGGACTAGGACTGCAGTAGGGTAGAAGAGGCTGGGGTGGGGTGGAGGCTGGGCTGGAGGCTGGGCTGGAGGCTGGGTTTTGGCGTGGTTAAGTATGACTACAGCTGGAGCTGGGATAGACTGAGCTGTGCTAATTTAGTTGGACTGGCCTGGGTCCGCGCTTTGCTGTGAGAGAGTTTCACAGTGTTCAGGATTGAGATACTTTAAGATTCCATCTCTATCCAAACACTTCTAGGGCGTGAGGCCCCATCTCTTTCCAAATACATCAACAGCGTGAGGCCCCATCTTTTTCATAACACTTCCATGGCCAGTAGCCCTGGCAGAGCTGCAATGTAATCTGCTCTAAATGCTTATATTAAGAGACTGTAATTACCACTAGTCTCTCTCTCTCCCTTCTGGAGAACATCAGAGATGGCTTAGTTAGCCCAAACAGACCGCCAGCCAGGACCGAGACTAACCACTCAGTGCACAGCCGCACCGCACCATTGGCTAATAGGCTAATAAACCGCTGCGTCATTGGCTAACAACAACATAGCGACAGCCAGGATACAAAACAAGGAGATACAACAATTTTTCTCGACACAGTGTTCGTACCTACTTCAGAACATCTCAATGTAGTCCCCAAAGAAAGCTACGGAAGGGCAATGACGAAGGCAGTACACAGTAGAACTGTATGTTCATTTTTCTCTTCTACCTGTACATGAATCACCGTGTCTGTAACGCAACGCTTTCATCGTATTCAAACCGCCGCAACTTAAAAACAACCTTCACCTTAAAAAACAATCCCATCCAAGCGCAAAAGGCCCTTTCATATTATATGATCATCATAAAGACAGGTATTTCCTTTGTGTTTCTCTCTTCTTCTCTCAGACAGCAGCAGTGATGGTTCACATTAAAGAGTGTGTTTCTGCGTCGGTGAGTCTCGGCCAGGTGCGCGTGCGCACACACACACACACACACACACACACACACACACACACACACACACACACACACACACACACACACACACACACACACACACTCTCCAAAGGGAAAGGCTGCACTACTTAGAAGATAATGAGGAAACAAACTGGACAAGTACGATTGATCCCACTATTTTATAGCACGGGGGATTATCAAAGGATTATTTTAGGGTAATTATGCACGAAGGTCGACAACAGGCTTTCATGTTGCTGCAGTGAATGGCAGCAGGGTGTGTTGTCACAGAGTGTGTGTAGTAAAGAGAGAGAGGAGGCTTGCCATAGCTACACGCACAGAGGCAAGCATGCACAGGCAGACACACACACACACACACACATACAAGTGCACACACACAAATGCACGCACGCGCACACACACTTAACAGGAAGCCACCATGCCCTGGCGCCTTTCAAACACACCAAATCAGCAGCCAGCAAACTTGGAATGTTTCTTCGGGAACACAACTGCCTTCCTTTTGTCATTCCAATCTCGGAGGGACAACAGTCAAGATGAGAAACTGCTTGCCTGTTTGGCAGAGGAATTCCAAGTGGAAATTCCCAATTGGAGCACCTCTCTTCTGAGGCATGTTATCGATCAGGTCCCGTCCATTAGCAAAGGAGATGAGCGATGGGGTAATTGGAGGCGGCACAACACAGCAGGATGGGAGATCATTGATTGACCTCTAAGTGGTAATTACACATGATACCCCCCAACCCCCCTCCCGACCCAGTGTAATCACTTCTCCCTGTTAACCCATAGGTCTCTTCTCTTCCTTAACACCTACCATTATTTTCCTAACCACTACCAATACAAACTTCTTCCCTTCTCTTTTCCTACTGTTTCGATGGTACCCTCCACAAACTCACTGTGTTGGGTATGTGCTGTATATCTTCAGGTTATTCTCTTGTAATGAAGCCACCATTCTAGTCACCAGAATATCCTTATCTAAAGTCTCCCAGAGACATCATGCATGTAATGGATGCATGTCATGTTAGTAACACAAATGGTAATAGCAGCAGCCAATTAAATGAAAGGAGGGAATGGATTTAGTTTTGGAGCATGTCTGCATTCCAAATGGTAACATTCCAAATTGCACCCTATTCCCTATTTAGTGCAGTAATTTTGATTAGACCCCAGGTCAAAAGTGGTACACTATATAGGGAACATGGTGGTATTTGTGATGAAGCCCATAAATTGAGTTTGGATACCAGGCAATAGGATGTTTGGTTCGGATTAGTTTGGGGTATGAAATAGGTCACATTGTGGAAACAATACCACATGCTAATTGGCAAATTCAATAGGCCACCATTTTATGTGTTTGTGGGAAATAGAGGAATTATGAAAGTGTATTTCTCCAGAGTGTGTATGTTTCAGCAGAAGAGAACATTTATATTGCTGTGTGTGTGTGTTAGTCTTGATGATGTACTGTGTGCATGCATGTGTCGGGGTACATCCCAAATGGCACCCTATTCCCTATATAGTGCACTACTTTTGACCAAGGCCCATAAGGCTCTGGTCAAAAGTAGTGCACTATACAGTATAGGCTACAGGATGCAATTTGGGATGCAAACACTGTGTAGTCTTACGGAAGTCTCTATCCACCACAGTGGCGAAATGCTGATGTGTGTGTGTTATTGCTGAGTGTGGGGAAGTGTATAAGTCAATCTCCTGCTCTGACATGGCGGTGTGTGAGACTCACCAGTAGTGGAGGAGATGTTGACGTCTATGCTGATCTCAGGTATGCCCCCTCCCTTCAGCGCAGCCACACAGGTGTAGGTGCCAAAGTCAGTGAACTTCAGGTCGATGATGTCCAGGTTGGTGGTGCCTGGGGAAATGTCAGGGTCCGTCTGGGTGATCACCATTCGCTCAGAGCTACGCATGGCGCGGCCGTTCTTCAGCCAACCAAATGTCAGTTCCTCAGGGGGCGTGGCCTCCACCTGGAAGGAGTGGATACTTGAGTATGCGTGTGAAAAGGGGATGGTGTGTGTGTGTGTGTGTGTGTGTGTGTGTGTGTGTTCTTACCTGGCAGGAGATCTTGACCTCGCGGCCTATTTGGATGTTGTCGTCATTGTGGTAGGGGTCAGGGGTGATCCAGAAACGCCCCTTCTTCAGCGCTGTGGAGAGAACATACAGGCAGACACACCAAAAAGTGAGAGAGGTACGATGCATGTGTGTGTTTAAGTGATAGCCACAGGAGTAATTCCACATTGCCCTTTATTTGACACTGTAGACAAAATATACACTTAAAAGCATTTTTCTGCTATTTGTATAACAATAATGGAAAAAACATTTTTTGAAAGAAAATCTGTATTTTTGCTTTTCCCCAACCTCATGAGACAACAAAAACACAACAGTTGAGAGGTTAGAGACAGCATGGGTCAGCAACAGTGCAACACTTTTTAGAAGGGTGCAGGAAATTGATTTTGAATGGGGCGTCAAATTGTAAAGTAGCAAACTGCTGGCTGATCAGACTGAAATACTGTATGTTTGTCTGAGATTCACTTTATCCAGTCACAGTCTGTCTGAGATGTGATTCATACAATCACACAAGTGTTGCTTGCATTCATTGATTGGAGAGGAAGTCATTACACAAACAAACACACACATACACAGAAAGCAGAACATTTGAGAAATATCAATGGAAAGATACTTATGGCTAATCCAGTTTAGTTTTCAAACAGCGTCATCAAATCAGAGCGAAGAGAAAAGCGGGCTGATTTCATTCTAATCTATGTGGCATTGTTTCCCAACGCTGCTGCTGTACAATTCATCTCGTCTGCACACAAAAAAAATGATGGCGCTACAGAAATCGTTTCATCTAGCAATTCCCTTGAGACATTATCATATTCGGTTTGGCGAAAAAGGAAAATGAAAACAAAACCTGCATGTCAGGTTTAAACACAGGAAATTGAATGTGCAAAACATTGCAATGCTGGAGCCGAGCAGAGAGAAGAAGGGGGGGGCACAGAGGGAAAGATTGACACAAGCCTGCACACTAAGAAACCAGACTCAAACCAGACTTAAATCAATGTCAGCAGGCGGGTGAAAGACTGAAGACTGTTCCTGACACGTCTCAACAAATGTTAGTATTTGATTTTTATTAGGATCCCCATTAGAGGTTGCAAAAGCAGCAGCTACTCTTCCTGGGGTCCACACTTTACATGAAACATGAGATAGTACAGAATACTAACAGACAAGAACAGCTCAAGGACAGCACTACATCAATTTACAAAAGGCCCACATAGTTTGTGTGTATGCATTGATATGTAGGCTATCTATGTCAAATACAGGAGAGGTGTTGTGCCGTGAGGTGTTGCTTTATCAGTTTTTTTAAACCAGGTTTTCTGTTCATTAAATGAGATGGGAGTTCCATGCAATAATGGTTCTATATAATACTGTATGCTTTCTTGAATTTATTCTGGATTTGGGAACTGTGAAAATACCCCTGGTGCTATGTCTGGTGTGGTAAGAGTGTGTGCCAGAGATGTGTGTGTATGTTGACTATGCAAACAATTTGGAATTTGAATGTTTCTTATAAAAAGAAGAAGTGATGCAGTCAGTCTCTCCTCAACTCTTAGCCAAAAGACACTGGCATGCAGTGTTTACATTAGCTCTCTGAATACAATGAAGTGCAACACGTGCCGCTCTGTTCTGGGTCAGTTGCTGCTAAACTAGGTCTTTCCTTGCAGCACTCGACCACACAAATGGACAATGGTCAAGATATGACTGTCACGCCCTGGCCTTAGTTAATCTTTGTTTTCTTTAATATTTTGGTTAGGTCAGGGTGTGACATGGGGGATTTATGTGTTTTGTCTGGTCTAGGGATTTTTGTATGTTTATGGGGCTGTTTCCTTTCTAGGTAGTTTGTAGGTCTATGGTTGCCTAGATTGGTTCTCAATTAGAGGCAGCTGTCTCGTTGTCTCTGATTGGGAACCATATTTAAGCAGCCATATTCTGTGGGTATTTTGTGGGTGATTGTCTTCTGTCTTTGTGTCATTGCACCAGATAGGACTGTTTTGGTTTTCACATTTGTTATTTTGTAGTGTTCTCGTGTTATGGTCTTTATTAAACATGTTGAACTCTAACCACGCTGCATTTTGGTCCTCCTCTCCTTCAACGGAAGAAAACCGTTACAATGACAAAACTAGAGCCTGTAGGACTTGCTTTTTGGAGTGTGGTGTCAAAAAAAGCAGAGCATCTCTTTATTACGGACAGACCTCTCCCCATCTCTACAACCATTGAATCTATATATTTTGACCATGACAGTTTCCAATCTAAGGTATCACCAAGTAATTTAGTTTCCTCAACTTGTTCAACAGCTACACCATTCATTACCAGTGTCGTGTCTTCAGTATCCTTAATGTGATGACATGCTATTTTATCAAATCTAATACCTAACATTTAATTGATTACGCGATTAAATCATGCAACAAAAAATGCATTAATAACCTGGGGCACCATGGAGAAGTTTATTTAAGGAGGTCCGCCTTCCGAATGAATTCTTAGAGATCTAAAGATCTCTTACATTTCAGTCATCATTAATTATACTTTACTTTCTTTCAGTCTCATCTGAACGTCGTACAATTCTTGGTTGTATGCACAAACCTTAGTTTCCATAATGAATCAGCAATATACAAACTGGCTTAATTATTTATTTACTAACTAACAAAATAATCACAGAAATACATAAAAAAAAACAGTAGATATTGGTTACTAACAATGATAGAAAAGTCCCTAGTGGACTAAACAGACATGACAGCTTGGTAGACAAAAGGAAAGGGGTGGGACTGAGAGAGCAGGAAAGACAAAATGGATTCATTACACATAGTCTATAATTATATTCATTGATATGCTAATCCTTTCCACATGAACGGCCGCTCATTCGAGAATAATAGCAATGTATATATATTTACGCCCGTATGTCATTGGTGGCTTCTCTGTTGGATTCCTCGATCGTCTTGTAGGGTTCATCAGAGTCTCTGGTAAGTCTTTCGCGGCTCTGGTGGTTAGAATGGATACTTCAGACTACCATTCAGAAATGTTCTCATAGATTGATGCTTCGGCGGTTGTCAGTATTCTCGTTCTAGGTTAAAGTAATTTCTAACTGCAGACCGGAAATTCGTGTCATCTAGAATTTGCTTCTTCTGTAGTGAATCGATAGTCTCAGAGTCTAACCATCTCCAGCCGTGTAGCTAATGCTCCACGTGGGATGGTTTTCTAGTCTTATGGTTTGTGTGGTCTTAACCTTTAGAGACGTCCGGCTTACCGTGGGTTTATTTGCCTTGTTGTAGTTTGAAAGACTTCACACCAGCGTCACCCGGCATGTTTTGGTCTGGTGGGTTTAATCCTCTGTCAAATAAGAGGCGTATCTATGATGCCTAATGTGATGTCTGGGCTCACGGGTGTGTGGCCACTGACTAGTTAATCTTTATATGAAAATCCATACTCTCATTTAGAATGTTAATAATTTCTATTTTCACAAATAGTTTAATGTTTAATCACATACGTTTCACAATATTTAGATGTAAACCTGACAGCTGGAAATGTACACTTTAAAATATACCGTTGTGTGTGTTTCCTGTCCTTCATGAGATCACCAAATGAAACACACTCGTCATAACTGTCCATTATGTGTCCACGGACCATTCCCACATTCTCAAAAGTATAAATATTATTTAATTCTCCCATTTTGGGGATTTAGGAGTTTGGCCAAGTGAAGGCCTTTGTTCTCTCTCTGTGCTCTCTCCCTCTCTTTCTGCATGACCTGGGGGAGAGAGTCTCTGCCAAGAATTTATGACCTGAGATAACAAAACCTGGGTTAGGAGAGAGAGAGAAAGGGCCTCGTCATGACACCAGATTCAGCTGAGGTCTTAAACTTAGGGAATGATTTGTACCAAATACAATGCTCTTAATTTTAGAGATGTTCAGGAACAGTTTATTACTGGCTACCTATTCCAAAACAGACTGCAACATTTTGTTAAGGGTTTCAGGGACATTAGTAGCTGTGTTTGCTGATGCGTATATGGTTGAATCATCAGCATACATTGACACACATACTTTGTTTAATGCCAGTGGCAGGTCATAGGTAAAAATAGAAAAGGGTAAAGGGCTTAGAGAGCTGCCCTGCGGTACACCACACTTTACATGTTTGACTTTAGAGAAGCTTCCATTAAAAAAACTCTGAGTTCTATTAGATAACTCTGAATCCACAATTTGGCCGAGGTTGATTCATGTCAGGGTAGGTTCCTGCAAGGCTTAGATCACAGTTAAATTATCTTCACACGTTTAATTTGTGACATACTTTTCTCTCCGGAGCAGCTTTAGGACTGTAACAGGTTTACAAATATTTTTTAAGTGGTGCTGAATAACATTATGTGACCCGTTTCAGGAAACTAGGGTAATGTCGCGGGTCACTACTTCATAGGAGAGCCATTTGAAAGTAAACTTTTTTTTTAATCAAAATGCATTTTTGGGTAGAAATGCCTTCTTGAACATGTGAACTTTCATGTGCCTTAATAAATTGTATGCCATCTGTAAATAAAAAATGTAATGAAAAATGAATAAGGCAACAACCTTCCCGCTAGCCATGATTGGCTGAAATAATGAGTGGGCTGGACATGCCGAGAGATGAGTTTCGATTGGTCGGCAATACAGAACCCTTCTGTCTATTTGAGCTGGTCAGTATTCTATGTATTGCTCTCCACTTTCTGGAGGACAGAGTTTTGAAATCAGTGGAATTAGAGTAAGATAGCTAAGGAGATGGAGAAAACACCTTTCTCCGGATTACATCTTCAAACTAAGTTCAACCATGGCATCCGTGACAGGAAGACTCGTCCATCCATGAATGATGTACACATGGAAGATAGTCCATCGTTATGTGTATTATCTTATTATTCGTATCTCGGATGCAAGTAACCATTTCGGGTGCATTCATAAATTCAGTCTGGCCATCTACTCCGATTTCAGAGCACTCTCGTCTGAGTGTGCCAGAGCGCAGAATAAATTATGTAATTAAAGGTTGGCAAAAAAGCATAATACTTTTTTTTTTGCCAGCAGCACAGTTACAGTCACCAATGCTCTGGATAACATGTAAACAACCTAACCAGCTCTGCTAGGGCTAAAGCTTAAGAGGGTGTGAATGATGTTGAATGGCTGTAGACAAAAAAACTCTCTCCAGTCGGTACAAAAACATTCAAAGGCCATCACATGATGATGATGATTTGATTTACATATGATTTACCATTTTGTAGCTCTGTGTCTCTACACAATTTCACATTTTGCTACATAAAATCGAATCAAGGCGGTCGGTCACATACAGCTATGGATCGACTATACTGTAGGTATTCGACTATAGTGAAGGCAAAAGCCCATTTGATATTACATATAATATTGTTCAAAATGAGTTGCGTACGTAATTATGTCTGTTGATATTGAAAAAGTCGTGCTGAATCACAGTATATCCATGGATTGACAGTGACCTTCACAATTCAAACATCAGGTATTAACGAAAAGCCATATCACCGCTCTGTCTGTACGCTCTCAATAGAACAGCCTAGTATGTCATCATGTTGGAAATTAATTTTCCTGAGATGTAATATAATATAATACAGTAATACTATTGGACGTATTTACACAGTGGTGGAAGCAGTATACACTTCGTTCCAACCATATAAATAGTAAATACAAGCACATAGAGGTACTGTATGGGGAATCAGTGAATTAAATGGTTTAGAGTGGATTCTACCAGTGTACCTTAACAGTGTGAAAGGCTATTTTGTGTTGCCTCTGTGTTGAGTTGATCTATTACAGCATTCCATTAATACTAGTACACAGACTGTATCCTAGGGGATGGACTACTATAATCCAATCAGATCCCATTTAGGCTCCCGATTGGCGCAGCAATCTAAGGCACTGAATCTCAGTGCTTGAGGTGTCACTACAGACACCCTGGTTTGATTCCAGGCTGTATCACAACCGGCTGTGATTGGGAGTCCCATAGGGCAGTGCACAATTGGCCCAGCGTTGTCCGGGTTTAGCTGGTGTAGGCTGTCATTGTAAATAAGATTTTGACTTGCCTAGATAAATGAAGTAAAAAAAAAAAATGTTGTGTGTGCGTGCGTGCGTGCGTGTGTGTACATGTGTGTCACAAAGGTGTCAGTGTACAAACATTGGATTAAGACTGTAACAATTCACTCTACCTTAGTTAACTGTCTAGTGTGAATACTCTGACACTGTCAAGTCAAGTTCAAGTTCAACACGGTGTGGACTGCCTCCCTCTTGAAAACATGTTGTCCACCAAACCCCAAATCCTTCCCCAAAACTCTACACACATTCCTCAAGCAAGGATACAGGAGACACAGGCAAGCAAGCAAGCAAGCAAGCACGCATGCATGTACACACACACACACACACACACACACACACACACACACACACACACACACACACACACACACACACACACACACACACACACACACACACACACACACACACACACACACACACACACACACACACACACACACACACACACACACACACACACCTCTATACAACAACAACAACAACGCAATCATTACAAAAGCCCAGTGAATCTTTAACGCGGGCACCGCTCGGAAACAAAACCTTCCCATTTACTGTAGGAGGGTAAACCCATCGCTCTGCTTGTCTCCGCCTGTTCTTACATCACTTCCAGCACTTCATCCATACCTCAAAAGAACATGCGACTATAGAAGCGGTGTGGAGTAAGCTGGTGGAGCATGTTGGTATACAGAGAAGGCAGAGCCCAGGCACAGAAATTGAGTCACTTATTAAGAAGAGGTAAGGAGACAACCTGGACTGGTTAGATGTAGCATAGTAAATAAAAATCTTGGCCACTTAAATTAGTATGATATGTTACATTATGTAGGGTGTTTGTAATAATTTACCAAGACAGGGGCTGACCGTTTTCATAGCCTACTGGTTCATTTTGAATGTTTGTCATTACTCTGCCCTTTGGCCACACCTAGTGGACTACATCATATCATGGCCATTGAAATGTCACTGATCGCTGTTAACATTGTTCAATAACTAAAGCTGAAGGTTATACTCTTTGTTTAAAGTGTGACCGAACCCCAATTAGTGCACTTGCCTAATGACATATTTTATTTGTTCAAGGGCGTATGTAACTTCTTTCCTAGGTCAGTTTGACCTCACAGCACATTAGGGTAATCAACGGATGCTGAGTAAGAGAATTCCTGCTGCTCGTCTTGTTCATAATGACGAGTTTAGGATTTGCATTTTTTTCTATAAAATGGTATTGTACTATCGCTTTAATAATTGTTTTTTGTCTATGTTGGGAATGTCGGGGGATCCGTGGTGGTGGTGGTGGGGGGGGGGGGGGGGGGGGGGGGTGTGTATGTTGGCATTATCCAAATATTCTTGTGCTCTGTTTCTGTCTCTCTGAAGGATTTTATTCAGATTTTATTCAGATGTTTTTTTTCATGCTGCTCCTCTCTCAATCTCTCTTTTCCTCTTTCTTCTTCATTTGACTTCTCCTCTTATCAATAATTGAGTTTCAAGTTTCAGCCTCTGCGTATAATTCAGGGGATCGTGAAGTTGTATACTGCCGGTCTATTGTCATGAGTCCACGAGTTCTTGACGATTCAGTTTCCTTTGTTTGACATAATGAGCATGGTAAGAAATGATATTTTCCCCATACAGCTTTGAACGTCTCCCAAAGAAGAGAGGGGGAGGTGTCGTCATTTTTATTAATTTGAATGAATACATAGGGCCGTGTTTAATCTTTTTGTGTGTGTTCGGATTAAGAGCTAAGTCCAGAATGTGGGGGGGGGGGGGATGTTCTGAAATTACTATAGCAGAATATTCTGTCATTTTAAATGAGGGGAGAATGGTACTATCTAAAAAAATAAAAAAGTAGTCTACGCGCGAGTAGGTTTGATGAACATGAGAAAAGTAGGAGGAGTCCTTTGTGTCCGGGTGGAGGAAGCGCCATGGATCAACACAACCCATTTGGGTCATGAATGTAGAAATCTCTTTTGCAGAAATACTTTACAATTGTTCCTCAAATGCAATGTATGCTATACCATTTTGTAGCTCTGTGTCTCTGCTTTTATTCAATGTAAAAACACAATTTCAAATTTTGCTACTTAAGACTTCCACTGATAAAGCAGAGTTTCTGTTGCAACAAACAAAGGGGATGAACTATGAATATGGCAACAAGGCCAGCCATCTTTTGGCAAACCAACTTAAATGCCAGTCAGCATCTCACCTCTCAGGTAAATGACTCTTCCCATAATCTTACAAGTGATCCCCCTAATATGAACTTTTGTGTCATTTTATTCTAACTTCTACAAATCCCCATCAGATAATACGGCTATGGACAACTTTTTAGATAACTTGGATATTCAATCCATTGATATGGACATGAGTAAAGTTCTGGATAACCCTCTGCATCTAGATGAGATAACAAAGGGTCTAAAGTTAATGCAAAGTGGCAAGGCCCCAGGCCCTGATGGCTTCCCCGTCGATTTGTATAAAGCATTCTCAGATCAACTCGCCCCATTACTATTAAATATGTTCATGGACTCCATATCACAGGGCTCTCTCCCCCCCGATGCTAACTCAAGCCTTTATCTCACTTATGCTCAAAAAAGAGAAATATCCGGCAGAATGTGGTGGATATCGGCCCATTTCACTTTTGAACGCTGATGTTAAACTATTATCTAAGGTTCTAGCATGCCGGTTGGAACCCTGCCTTCAGGATGTCATAGCTGATGCTAAAACGGGCTTCATCAAAGGGTGACAACTGTTTTCCAATGTATGCCGTCTTTTGAACATTAATTTCTCTCTTTCTGTCTCTCCAGACTCCAAAATTGTTGTTTTTCTTGATGCGGAGAAGGCTTTCGACCAGGTGGAGTGGGATTATTTATTTAAGATTTTGGGAAGATTTGGTTTTGGGTCCAATTTCATCTCATGGATACGTCTGCTCTATTCTTCTCCTATGGCTAGGGTACACAGTAACTCTCAACATTCAAAATACTTCCCCGTCTCCAGAGGGACCGGTCAAGGGTGTCCTATGTCCCCGCTCCCTTTTTGCAGTTCCGATAGAACCACTTTCCTTGGCCTTAAAATTATCATCATCATCCACCGAGCTGGTGAAGAACACAAAGTGTTCAAAGTGCAGATTATCTACAGTTATATATCACTAACCCTATGAACTCTGTTAATAACATATTTTAGACACATTCAGATCATTCTCAGGTTACAAATGAAACATTCAGAAAAGGGAATGTTTTCCGATCAACCCCACTGCCAAGCAAATTCCCCCTGGAGCCCTCTGGTTTTTCCTATTTTGGTGTGAATATGACACATTCTCTAGCTACCCTCCATAAAACTAACTTTGCATGTCTAGTCACATGAGTGAAAGCAGACTTAAAACGCTGGGATAGTCTCTCTCTTTAGCTGGCAGAATTCATCTTTCTGCCAAAATATTTTTTTTGCCAAGTTGGACAGGCTCGTCAGTCATTTTATCTGGGCAGGCAAATCACCTAGGATACATAGAGCAAAACTTTAAAAAAAGAGACATGACGGAGGATTGGCACTTCCAAATGTACTGCTTTACTATCGAGCAACCAATATTCTAAAGATTATGGTCTGGTGTGATGCTTCAAGTAACAACTGGTGCTCATTAGAAGCACACTCCTGCCAATCATCCTCCCTTTTTGCTCTTACTTGTGCCTCACTGTCCTTGTGTCCTTCAAAGTATACGGGAAACCCCATTGTGCTCTCTACTTTGAAGATCTGGGGATAATTTCGTCAACATTTTAGACTTTCTGCCCCTTCTCTTCTAAACCCTATTTGGAACAACCACTTATTATTATTATTATTATTTTATTTTTTATTTATTTTTTGCTGTGGAATCAGCAGGGTCTTATTTCTAGATTATATGACATTATGCTTTCCTCTGAACCCTCTCCAATAAACAAAATCAAGACAGACTGGGGTAGTGAACTTGAACTTGACCTTACTGGTGGGAGGAGGCCCACTGGGCTAACTCCACATCCTCATGTACTCATTACGTTTAATTCAGTTACAGGTCTTGCACAGAATTCACTACACCAAAGAAAAACGTTGTAAATTCCTCCCAGACACAAATGGGATGTTCAATCACTCCGGCAACCCACACCCATATGTTTTATTCATGTTCTAAGATGTCTGAGTCTTGGTCATCCTTTTTTAATACTTTCTCTAAAATTTTAGATCTTGACCTGCAGCCTTGTCCTTTGATTGCTATATTTGGAGTCCATCTTTGTTACCTAGTCTCACTAAAAGTAAAGCAGACGTTGTAGCGTTTGCTTCCCTCATAGCCGCCAGCAGATCTTGCTTAATTGGAAATCCTCCAAACCTCCCACTGTAACATCTTGGTTGAAAGATCGAATGTCTTTTTTACACTTAGAAAAAATTAAATACACTTTGAGAGGTTGTATTGATTACTTTTTCTTGAGATGGCAGCCTTTAATTTTATTTTTTGAACAGTTGCCTTCTATTTATCAGGAGTAAGAATGCTGGCCAACAGGGGATATGAGAGGATGAGGGAGGGAAGGGACAGTATGTTGTGATATTGTGTTATTTATTTTTGTGTATGTGTGTATGTGTGTATGTACCAGTCAAAAGTTTGGGTACACCTACTCATTCAAGGGTGTGCCTTGAATTCTAAATAAATCAGACCGTGTCACCAGCAAAGCACCCCCACACCTCCTCCTCCATGCTTCACGGTGGGAACCACACATGCGGCGATCATCCGTTCACCTACTCTGCATCTCACAAAGACACGGTGGTTAGAACCAACAATCTCAAATTTGGACTCGTCAGACCAAAGGACAGATTTCCACCGGTCTAATGTCCATTGCTCGTGTTTCTTGGCCCAAGCAAGTCTCTTCTTCATATTGGTGTCCTTTAGTAGTGGTTTCTTTGCAGCAATTCGACCACAAAAGCTTGATTCACGCAATTCCCTCTGAACAGTTGATGTTGAGATCAGTCTTTTATTTGAACTCTGTGAAGCATTTATTTGGGCTGCAATCTGAGGTGCAGTTAATTCTAATGAACTTATCCTCTGCAGCAGAGGTAACTTCCTTTCCTCATGAGAGTCAGTTTCATCCTAGCGCTTGATGGTTTTTGTGACTGCACTTTAAATAAATATCGAAGTTCTTGACCTGGATTGACTGACCTTCATGTCTGAAAGTAATTGAAGGTCTCTCTTTGCTTATTTGAGCTGTTCTTGCCATAATATACTAATTTTGTGTCCCAGATTTTAATTTACTATGTTTCATTCTAGTCTGAGACCATGCTGGAAGACAGGAGAGAGCCTGCATACAAAAAAACAGCTCAGAAACAGGAAACACTTACTGAATGTAGACCTTTCCTGCATTCAAATGGCCAAATCGGCCTCAAGGTTGGAATGTTATTCAGTTTTGTTATATTTCAGTCTTCTGTGATGTGTATATATAGTGTCATATTGGGATACAAACTCAAAATGGAATACATTTCAACTCTATATCTGACATGGTACAGGTGTCTTTTTTTTCTAAGCCCATAACCATGTTTGTGAGGTGTATACTTTTGTGTCAAAGTAGATTTGTTTAAGACTACCAAGAAACACTCTGTGTGACCCTGATTTAGCTCACTGCAGTAGTTAAAAGCGTTTAAGTACCGTGAGCACCGAGGCACAAAATGAAAGTTAACGTGCACAAACACACATTCACCATGCATTATTAATGAAAAGGCTTTTGGAAGTTGGTTCTCTTCACCGCTCTGAACATTTCTGTCACAGAACCAGGGCCATGGTTGTGCGGGAGAGAAAGAAATGATCAATGAATACTGTATCCAGTAAGACTTTTCTTTTAAAGCTCTTTACTCCTACCTGCACTCTACAGAATACTTTTCTACCCTGCATTATCAGAAAGACAATGGAAGGAACTGTTTAAGCACTTACTACACTCCACTAATGTCAGGCAATTTCTTTCTTTCTTCTATGATCTAAAGAGGTTACACTGATTACATTGTAGCTAGGGCACTGATGAATAGGATACTTTCTGGTTACCTGGATTTTATTTACCTCTTTGAATATGAATCATGATGCAACCTCCTGCGTGTTTTGTTTAGCCAAAGTGCTTGTGCCTGTAAAGAGAGTGTACTATTCTCCCTGGCTTTAAGACTTTAGACGTGTGTGTGTGTGTGTAGGGGTGTGTGTGTGTGTGTGTGTGTGTGTGTGTGTGTGTGTGTGTGTGTGTGTGTGTGTGTGTGTGTGTGTGTGTGTGTGTGTGTGTGTGTGTGTGTGTGTGTGTGTGTGTGTGTGTGTGTGTGTGTGTAATAGTCTCCATGGTGGTACAGTAGCTGTGGTGAATAATAATGGGTGGCCTGTATCATGAATAAGTAGATAATGACACAATGAAAGAAGTCTCTTTTGGGGTTTGGTCCATAGAGGACTCTAGTCACACGGCTGATTACAATACCCCCTCATGGGAGCTGCTTAGCTAACGAGGGGACACCTGCCCCTGACGTGGGTACAATGACACAATTACAGGCACGTATACACAAACACAAATTCACATACACATAAAGACAGACAGACACACACTATTCCTGAAACCTCCTCAAGACTGGCTGACAAGATGACACTGACACCTATATCTCTCTTTCTAGCCCCCAGTCTCTCTCCCTCTCTGTCTGTCCATCTCTCATTTGGCACCATACAATGGCCTCCATACATCCATTCATCTCTCCCACTGGTAATCAGCAGGTTTAGCTTAGCGGTCCTCTCAGGGCCAGATGGCTCTCTCTCTCCTCTACTTTACTTTACCTACCTCCTCTCGGAGACATTAGTCAAGGGTAAAGACATACAGGGGACAGAGACATTAGCACCAGACCCCAGCCATACAGACCCCCGCCTGACACACACACACACACCGTCCAACCCCAGACCCCGACCACACACACACACACACACACACCCCTCTCTGATTATCATCATACTATCACACATTCACGCCATGCCTCCACACACTAACGCTCACACACACTGACATATGCCAATGTTTGGATGTGGCGAGTGACAGGCCGTTGTGCTGTATATTACCTTTTTGGTTGACCTCTAATGAACTTGACAAGTTCAGTCACAGGCCAGCAGGACTCACACACACACAAACAACCACACTTACACACACTGACAAATAACCCCAGTCCTGAAGGCCGCTGCCCAACTCTCTAGTCTGTCTGCCAGGCCCACTCACCCAGACCATTACATTTGCCATTTATGAATGGAAATGTATGCAGCTCCGGACCAGAATGTATTCCAGAGCAAATTTGAGTCATTCACATGTTGATTTACATGCTGGCGTCCAGGTTGTTACAAGTCACGTCATGAGGGGTTTGTTTTCCCCTGACAATTCTCAACAACAGCCTAAATAACATCAGCAGGCAGGCTCACTATGAAACCCATTGCAGTTTTTCTCTGCTATTAATAACACAGAACCCCCTCACAGAGAGTGTAGAGCCTGTGTGTGTTGTGGAGGGGTTGCCTGTGTGTGTGTGAGTTGCTGTGTGTTTGCTGACTGAAATGGCTGATGTCTCATTTGGAGTCATTTGGAAGGAAGAAAGTCCTGGAGGAATTGTCAGGCGAGACAACAGCAGAACATCGTTTGATTCTGAATGTTTGATACCTCCAGCACCACTCATTTCTTCACATCACACACCTGCAAAGCACACTGTTTTAAGAACGCACAGGGAGGAAACGTAGGTACAGTGCTAGGAAACGTAGGTACAGTGCTAGGAAACGGAGGTACAGTGCTAGGAAACGTAGGTACAGTGCTAGGAAACGTAGCTACAGTGCTAGGAAACGTAGCTACAGTGCTAGGAAATGTAGGTACAGTGCTAGGAAACGTAGCTACAGTGCTAGGAAATGTAGCTACAGTGCTAGGAAACGTAGCTACAGTACTAGGTGTGCAAATGGTATTGGTGGGGGAAAAAGAAAATGAACGCAAGGCAATGTCTCTTAGACGTTCCTCTCACTGCATGCTGTCGCTTCACGTTTGATAAACCGGTGTAGTGAACAATTCACAGACATGCAGTAGTTACACACACACACACACACACACACACTAAAACAAACCTTACAGCAAACACATTCCCTAACAAATGAACTAAGTGTTGACAGAGGTGGAGAATATATCATTGTGTCACTAAAGTATCCTTTTGTTGCCAAACATTGTGTGATCTGGACTAAAAACACAGGGTATTGACCTGCATTTACAGACGTGTCTCCTTCCTTTTATCCATGAAAAGATCATGGTAGTAGAGCTGCGGTGAACCAACAGCATGCTGAGCTGTACCAGGGGGCAAGCCAAACACACACACACACATACACACAGCACTGTAGGAGGGGGCGAGCCAAATGGCGAGCCAGCATGGCTGGTGGGACAGCATGGTCAGAAACGCCACCATCTGCTGACAACAGATCTGTGGAAAACACAGACAGTCCCTTTGGCAACACCCGCATGAGAGGGCTTCTCAAGGACTAGAGTGTGATCAACAAAAAGACACAAACATGTGTAAACAAATATACATACTTTAAACAGATAGTAACACATATACTGTGTAATATCTGTTCACATACACAAACACACACACATATGCACACACACAAAATATGCATGCTCATACACACACGCACATGCCCACACACACACACCACCACCACCACTATCCTAACCAGCTGTCATATTCAGCATGACCAAATTAACTGTGCTAAGTGCTTGTCCTACTTCACTGAGTTCATCCCAGTTTCTCCGGCAACACAGTCTTCACTCAACTCACCACAACACTGAAGACTCACACTATATAAATCAAACATTTAAATGTCTCATCCTACTATACGGCCGGAGAACCAATGGCTCTTCCAAAGGCAAGTCTATAATATTGGCTGTTCCATGTATGAATTACCTTGAGGGAAAGGGCCTTGGACACTAAATCCTTAACACATTGGCTGCTCCCAAAGGCAAGTCTGCAATTATTAGCTTCTTCGTGTGTCAATTACCTTGAGGGGAAGAGACTTGGACGCTAAGTCTTCATCCCAGTTGATTGTCAAACAGCCTGTAGTGCCTTCAGCTTGACTGCCATGGCTTAATGACTCTAATTGGCCGTTAATAAGTATCTTTAATGAGTGGTTTCACATGCATCCCCATGCTATTGGCTTCACCCTACAGTTTATTGCACAGAAGTCGTAACACTGTATGGAATATGTTGATATGCTCTCAATGTGTCTCCAACTATAGCACCGTGTGTTGTAGGATCGTACAGGCAATACAGCTTTCCTAATGCAACATCAAAAGTGAGATATGTCAATTGTAGTGAAACAATGCTCACACACTGTATTAACTCTGTAGCAGCAAAAGAAACAAGTAACCATATTAATAACCATTCCTTTCACTTGAATGTTGAAAAGCGGATTAGCTCATAAAGAAATAGCACATGAGCAGCCTAAGCGGGACTAAAATCTCTGACCTTGCCTCTGTCAGTCCATTACATACAGTAAGTAATTTTACCTAGAGGTCGGGACCCTTGACAGGGCTGACAGTGCTATTCTAAGGATTCTACAATATATGTATTGTACACTCCACCTACAACAAACACCCACTCCTGCTCCCCTCTCACCTCTGACCACTATTGTGGTAGACTTCTTGGCTGGGTTGCCCACGTTGTTACTGGCCACACAGCTGTAGACCCCAGCCTCGTCTGAAGTGATGGCTGGCAGGGTGAGTGTTCCACCCTTCACCACGCTCTTCTCAGGCAGGCTGTCAGAGCTGCTGACCCAGCTCAGCATGGGGTTGGGCTCCCCACCCGTAGTGATACACACCAGGGACACCGTCTGGCCAGGGTTCACCACGATGGGATCCTCCACCAGCAGCTTAATGGAGGGAGATGCTGGAGAGGAAGAAGAAGAGGATGGAGGTTTGCTGTTTTCTGATAAACCTTGTTGGTGAGTTTGGTGAGTTTGAAGATTAACCTGTCTTGTTGGTGAGTTTGAAAACTATGCTATGATACCAACCTGTCTTGTTGGTGAGTTTGAAGACTAACCTGTCTTGTTGGTGAGTTTGAAGACAATGTTTCGGTCGGAAATGCCACAGACGTTCCTAACAGAAGCGATGCAGCTGTAGTTGGCGTAGTCCTGAGGACGAAGGTTCTTCAGCTTCAAGATTTTCGTCTCCCCCTGCAGCTCAGATACACAACCACAACAACACTAGTGTGCAAATGTGTGCAAATAGAATTAACACAATAATAAACACACTTCATGAAGTATCTCCACTTCATTCAAGGCTTGCAAAATTCTGGAAACGTTCCCATAGTTCACAGGGGTTTTCAGAAAATGTTGAAATGTTGAAACTCAATGTCATACACATTTACTGTAAATCACGAAACAAGGAAGACATCCGCATGAAGTGCACTGTAAAACAAGTCATCATGAAACATCAAAGCTTTTCCTTATTTCATCTGGTGCCAAACCACAGTGCAAATCACACCATGGATCACACAACATGGTCCACATGCTACACCACACCACATGGGGACAGTGGGAATCTTTCAGTTTCACTGTGTGTGTCTGTTTGGTTGAGTCCTCCACCACCACCACAGCAGCCTGACAAACAGAGACAGTGACTCCAGGGTTGATCCATGTCATTTCAGCAAGCCATGGCGCCGACCATCTCAGATTGTTCTGAAACAATTTCTGTGGTTAGAAACAGGTAAGCATTCCTGAAACATTATATATCTTTTTTTATGTAATTTGAAATCTGAGAAATTACGCTAATTGATTGCAACCAAACTGGCAATTTTAATATATCTGATTTGGACAACACTTTTTCCTAACTATAGCTAGGTTTTCACCCAAATGACGACAGATTTTCATGCGAATATTCTAAAATGTACATTAAGACAATAAACCACAGGACCAAAAGTATGTGGACACCTGCTCATTGAACATCTCATTCCAAAATCATGGCCATTAATATGGAGTTGGTGCCCCCTTTGCTGCGATAACAGCCTCCACTCTTCTGGGAAGGCTTTCCACTAGCTGTTGGAACATTGCTTCCATTCAGCCATAAAAGCATTAGTGAGGTCACCAATGTCGGGGGATTAGGCCGTGCTTGCAGTCGGCGTTCAAATTCATCCCCAAGGTTTTCGATGGGGTAAAGGTCAGGGCTCTGTGAAGGCCAGTCAAGTTTTTCCATACTGATCTCGACAAAACATTTCTGTATGGACCTCGGTTTGTACACTGGGGCATCAGAAAAAGGCCTTCCCCAAACTGTTGCCACAAAGTTGGAAGTACAGAGTCGTCTAGAATGTCTTTGTATGCTGTAGTGTTAAGATTCCCCTTCACTGGAACTAAGGGGCATAGCTCGAACCATGAAAAACAGTCCCAGATCATTATTCCTCCCCCACCAAACTTCAGAGTTGGCACTATGCATTCGGGCAGGTAGCGTTCTCCTGGCATCCACCAAACCCAGATTTGGCCGTTGGGTCTGCCATATGGGGAAGCGTGATTCATCACTCCAGAGAACGCATTTCCACTGCTCCAGAGTCCACTCCAGCCGACGCTTGGCATTGTGCTGACGTTGGTTCCCGAGGCAGGCTCCAGAGGCAGTGAGTCTTGCAACCAAGGACAGATGATTTGTACGCACTGCGCACTTCAGCACTTGGTGGTCCCGTTCTGTGAGCTTGTGTGGCCTACCACTTTGTGGCTGAGCCATTGTTGCTCCGGGGCAGCTCTAGCAGTGTAGAAATTTGCCGAACTGACTTGTTGGAAAGGTGGCATCCTATGACAGCACCACATTGAAAGTCACTGAGCTCTTCACTGAGGCCATTCGACTGCAAATGTTTGTCTATGGAGATTGCATGTCTGCGTGATCCATTTTATACTCCTGTCAGCAGCAGGTGTGACTGAAATAGCCGAATTCACTAATTTAAAGGGGTGTCCACATACTTTTGTATATACAGTGTAAATACAAAAGGCTAGTCTACATGATGAGATTATTATAGATTATAGTGAGAATATTTGTATTTGTCAAACGGCAGTCAAGCATTGATCACCCTGTCACCAGAATCAGACTCTCAATATTTGTCGGAAAGGCGCATCAAGATCACTGTGGACTTTCACCTCCCTGTGAAGTTTATCATAAGTTATTTCATCGGTAGCCTAAAACTGCATGCTTTCACGAGACATATTGGGAGGACCACACACCATATCGTCGAGTGACTCCAAGTTTACGCCGATATCATGTATGTATACATTACATCAATATTTGCACATAAACACGTTTCCACCTCCATTTAGTTCATTATTGATTTACAGACACAAAAAGATCCCAGCATGTCGAACGAACAAATGTGTCAGCATTTATAAAATGGTACAAAAACTTCCTGTTTTCATCACAGTTGTCTTGGGTTTTGCTTTATACGGTATGACTTTAATCGCATAAAAACTGTGGATGGAAACTTGGTTAGTAAGTAAGACATGAGGAATCCAAAGAAATTGTCAACCCACAGAACCCCCACACCGTCCCTAACAACTAGTATACTGTATCAGTTCTCTATGTCTGACAAGTAGTATGGAGCTGAGGCTCGGCGTATTGTTTCTTCATCCTATGTAATGAATTTGGTGATGTCTTTCTTTCCCTGATAAGAGAAATGAGTCATTCAATTTGTTAGTTTTATGTCCCATCCTGCATGCTGATATTACCAGGTTCTGACCACTAGACAGTGGTGTTCCTACTTTTAGGTGTTTTTTAAGAATCCCCCCCCAAATCAATGTTAAAGGGATAGTTCTCCCAAATTACAAAATTACATATTGGTTTCCTTACCATGTAAGCAGTTTATGGACAAGGTATAACAGCAACCCATGATTTGGTTTTGTTTACCTGGAGACTGTTTAAAATGCTAACTTTCTAGCATTTATGGCACAAATACAATGCAAGTCAATACCTACAGTATATTAGCATTTCAGTGCTACGTATACAAATCATCTATGAGGAACATTATTGAGTCACACAATATATTTTTTGATACTTCAGGATGATTTGGACATGCTTGTACGTTAATATAGGTACCATTGAATTTGTGCCACAAATGCTAAAAATGTAGCATTTGAAACAGCGGACAACAAAACTATTGCATGGTGCTGTCATACCTTTTCCATAGACTGCTTACAGGGTAAGGAAACCAATATGTAATTTAGTCATTTAGGTGAAGTATCCCTTTAACATTGAGGGGGGATTTTTTAACACTAGAACTGCTAAAGCAGTCATTTTGACGGCTCATTCATGTATTTTATTTTCAAAACCATGCCACCCACCATCCTTGACTTTTCCTAAATAAGTCTATATAACACACTTGCCTTTGTTAGAATCATTTTATCACAAACAGAACTGGAGTTATAACCAGTTTTAGGAGGACATGTCATTATTTTAATGGTTTCCCGACAGTAGGGCCTGCTCCACTCATTCTCCCGACATTGGAAAGTGCCCAGTTGATATTCACCCCAATAATTGCCTCGAAACTGAACCTAAACCAAAATGTATTTCACATTTAGGTGAGTTGATGAGTGAGGGGAAGTGAAAATATAATTATGGAATCACCAACTGTGAATGAAGAATAGGGCAGGCCATTCTATTGTATTGGTATATTCTAATTATAAATCTCAACACGGTATGTACCCTATATCAGTCCACTAAATCCAAGCAATTTTATCAGTCTACTCTGGCCTACTTGGAGTACACAGTGAGAGCCTGCATAATGTAGAATGGCAAGATAACCAAGACGAATGGATGCATATGCTGCGTTAGCACCGCTACAAGATCTGAATGAGAATATCTCAGATGGAGGGGAACAAATTAATCCTGACATCTCTGATGACTATTTTTCTGATTCTGAGCCTCGACTTGAATAACCTGCACCTCCGAGGCCTAAACGCAAAAAAAATCCAGAACAGTGCGCACTGAGCAGGCGCTCGTTCCACCACCCAAATGAAACCGTGGCACCGATGGCACCATTTGGAAAGAATACACCGATGACAACAGCACAACATGTCATCACCGAGAGAGCAGGCCCTACGCAACAAGCAAAAAAACAACATCAGCAACGCACTCGCCAGCTTTCGTTTTTTTAATGTTACATGGACATGCTACAACACATCAGAGACTGTACCATAACTGTGGTGCACAGGGATCAAGGAGACACTGCCTGGGATCTGTCTCTGTTGATGAGCTGGAAGCGTTCATTCCAATCCTGTATGTCTGTGGAGCATTCGGTGGAAAGAGCGTGTATATGCAGTATGGTGAGCTTCTGGTCATACATGTATAGGATACCATTCTTTGGAGAAACCATGACATGGGATACCTTGAGAGAGATCATGCGTTTACTGGAGAATGAGAATGCGATGCCTGGAAACGGTTGGAAGATGTTTGTACAGAACAGCATTGCATGTTACAAACCAGGAAAGAACATCACTGTCGATGAACAATTGTTCCCAGCAAAAACTTGTTGTGGCTTTACGCAATACATTGCGAGCAAACCCGACAGGTTTGGAATTAAGTGTTGGTTAGCCACTGACATCGACACCAAGTACATGCTGAATGGCTTTCCATATCTGGGAAAACATCCACGTTGGGCAGCAGGTGAGCAAGTGTCGGAGAATGTGGTGATGAGGCTTGTGGAAACTTATGTTGGCAAGGGGAGAAAAGTCACCATGGACAATTTCTTCACCGTCATTGGCGAACACGAATAAGGCACCTGCACAGCCATTGTACTCCACAATGGTGATGAAAGAATGACAAGACAAAACTCACACTATACCAATGCAAGACAAGAAGGAACGTTTCTGCAATGATCACCATGCATCCGACAGCTTGCAATCTATACTATTACGCACTGCAACCAAACAAAGGTATGTCAATATCACTTAATAAGCATCGCCACATATAGATAAACTTACGCAAAATAATCCTAATGTTTTCTATTCTTTTCTGTTTCATAGGTTGGTGTGGATATTTTGGATCCGATGGCATGGCTATACTCTGAAAGGAGGCACCAGCCCCGTTGGCCTGTTGCTGTGTTCTATAACATGCTTGACTTGGCTGCTATTAAAGCACACCTGTTGTTCAAGCAGTGCATGAACAACACCATGCCCAGGGGAGACTTTAACACGAGTCTGGCATACGGGGCTACGTGAGAGACATACTGTATGAGGGCCAAGGCAGCAGCAAAGATTCCACGTGATCCTTTGTGCGAGCCAAAGGAGAGCCTTTGCGCACAGCTCCCGGGGAGGAGACCTCCCTGCAAGAGAGGTGTTTGTGGGAAGTATGTCAAGCAAGTGAAAGTGGCGAATATCTGTGTTGACTGTTAGGACAAGGGATAACCGCTAAATGAAATCCAACTGATACCAATGCGTGAAAGCAAGAGCTGATAATAATTGACTGTTTTTTACTGCTCTCATATTAACGCTTATATTCATTATAATACCATTATTGTTTTTATGCTGATTTTCACCATTTATCAAGCACACTTGGAGCTTATAATAATGTTTAGGCTACTGTTTCCATCAGTGATGCGCGTTCATCATTGTCGTTCGGGTATTTTGTAAAATAAATATTCTAATAGAAATAAACTGTTACCAAGTTCCAACAAATATGCATTCTGTTTCATAGTTATAACGAAGGCACTCAACGAAAATGTTTTATTTGGTTTTTACATATTGCCTTCACTGTAACGCCTGGGGTGTAGTAGGGAAGAAGTCAGGTGCCGGAAGCAGAGAGTTCAGGGTAGCGCTAACTTTTAATGCACCACAACGGTGAACATACGCCAACCAAAACAAATGCCCCAAACACGGGGGACTTAACCTCTTGGATCTCTAGGGGCGCTATTTCATTTTTGGATAAAAAACGTTCCCGTTTTAAGCGCAATATTTTGTCACGAAAAGATGCTCGACTATGCATATTATTGACCGTTTTGGAAAGAAAACACTCTGAAGTTTCAGAATCTGCAAAGATATTGTCTGTAAGTGCCCCAGAACTCATTCTACAGGCGAAACCAAGATGATACGTCAACCAGGAAATTAGCAGAATCTCTGAAGCTCTGTTTTCCATTGTCTCCTTATATGGCTGTGATTGCGCAAGGAATGAGCCTTCACTTTCTGTCGTTTCCCCAAGGTGTTTGCAGCATTGTGACATATTTGTAGGCATATCATTGGAAGATTGACCATAAGAGACTACATTTTCCAAGTGTCCGCCTGGTGTCCCTGCGTCGAAATTGGAGCGCAAAGCCAGGTGCAATTATTTTTCCATTTGAGAGCAAGGAGAAACCAGGCTTCCACGAAGGATATATCATCAAAGAGATATGTGGAAAAACACCTTGAGGATTGATTCTAAACCACGTTTGCCATGTTTCAGTCGATATTATGGAGTTAATTTGGAAAAAAGTTCGCGTTTTGAGGGCTGAATTTTCTTTTTTTTTTTTTTTTTTTTTTTTTTTTGGTAGCCAAATGTGATGTACAAAACGGAGCTATTTCTAATACACAAAGAATCTTTTTGGAAAAACTGAGCATCTGCTATCTAACTGAGAGTCTCCTCATTGAAAACATCAGAAGTTCTTCAAAGGTAAGTTATTTTATTTGAAGGCTTTACTTGTTTTTGTGATAGTTGCCTGCTAAATGCTAACGCTAATGCTAACGCTAAATGCTACGCTAGCTAGCTACTGTTACACAAATTATTGTTTTCCTATGGTTGAAAAGCATATTTTGAAAATCTGAGATGACAGTGTTGTTAACAAAAGGCTAAGCTTGAGAGATAGCATATTTATTTCATTTCATTTGCGATTTTCATGAATAGTTAACGTTGCGTTATGGTAATGAGCTTAGGTCTATAAATAGAATCCCGGATCCGGGTTTGGTCGTCGCAACAGGTTAAACAGTCCAGCAAAAAACCCAAACCAACGGACAACCGTGACAGACAGCCGTGTACACATGTGCATCGAAATAATCCCGCACAACCAGCAGGCGGGCCGGCTGGTAAATAAAGCCCAACCAATCAGCCTAAACTAAACACAGGTGAAACCGATAAACAGAAAACCAAAAAAAAGGATCAGTGGCAGCTAGTAGGCCGGTGACGACGACCGCCACCCGAACAGGAAGGGGAGCCACCTTCGGTAGGAGTCGTGACATTCACTAACTTAAACTAATGAAAATATTATTTTGTTATTTGAAATGAAAAAAATATACAGTACCAGTCAAACGTTTGGACACACCTACTAATTCAAGGTTTTTCTTTCTTTTTACTATTTTCTACATTGTAGAATAATAGTGAAGATATCAAAACTATGAAATAACACATAAGCAATAATTTAGTAACCAAAAAAGCGTTAAACAAATCAAAATATATTTTATATTGGAGATTCTTCAAAGTAGCCACCCTTTGTCTTTATGACAGCATTGCACACTCTTGGTATTCTCTCAACCAGCTTCATGAGGTAGTTAATTTTAATTAACAGATCTGCCTTGTTAAAAGTACAATTTGTGGAATTTCTTACCTTAATACGTTTTAGCCAATCAGTTGTGTTGTGACAAGGTAGGGGGCGGCAGGTAGCCTAGTGGTTAGAGCGTTGGGCCAGTAACCGAAAGGTTGCTAGATTGAATCCCCGAGCTGACAAAGTAAAACACCTCTGCCCCTGAACAAGGCAGTGAACCCACTGTTCCGAGGCCGTCATTGTCAATAAGAATTTGCTCTTAAACTGACTTGCCTAGTTAAATAAAGGTTTAAAAAAATTGTTTTTAAAGGGATGGTATACAGAAGAGATCCCTTTTTGGTAAAAGACCATGTCCATATTATGGCACGAAGAGCTCAAATAAGCAAAGACAAATGACAAACCACAATTTCAAGAACTTTGAACGTTTCTTCAAGTGCTGTCACAAAAACCATAAAGCGCTATGACGAAAATGCCGCTCATGAGGACCGCCACAGGAAAGGAAGACCCAGAGTTACCTCTTCTGCAGAGTATAAGATTGCAGCCCAAATAAATGCTTCATAGAGTTCAAGTAACAGACACATCTAAACATCAACTGTTCAGAGGAGACTGCATGAATCAGGGCTTCGTGGTCGAATTGCTGTAAATAAACTACTACTAAAGGACACCAATAAGAAGAAGAGACTTGCTTGGACCAAGAAACACGAGCAATGGACATTAGACTGGTGTAAATCTGTCCAAATTTGAGATTTTGGGTTCCAACTGCCGTATGTTTTTGAGACGTAGAGTAGGTGAACCGGTGATCTCTTCATGTGTGGTTCCCACCTTGAAGCATGGAGGAGGAAATATGATGGTGTGGGGGTGCTTTGCTGGTGCCACTGTCAGTGATGTATTTATAATTCAGCCATGGTAAACCTTGACCCAGAAAATTCGGCCTATATCGAATCTTCCATTCCTCTCAATTAAAAAAAAAAAAGCTGTTGCGCAGCAACTCACTGCCTTCCGGAAGACAAACCATGTATATGAAATGCTTCAGTCTGGTTTTAGACCCCATCATAGCACTGAGACTGCACTTGTGAAGGTGGTAAATTACATTTTAATGACATCAGACTGAGGCTCTGCATCTGTCCTCGTGCTCCTAGACCTTAGTGCTGCTTTTGATACCATCGATCACCACATTATTTTGGAGAGATTGGAGACCCAAATTGGTCTATACGGACAAGTTCGGGCCTGGTTTAGATCTTATCTGTCAGAAAGATATCAGTTTGTCTCTGTGAATGGTTTGTCCTCTGACAAATCAACTGTAAAATTCGGTGTTCCTCAAGGTTCCGTTTTAGGACCACTATTGTTTTCACTATATATTTTACCTCTTGGGGATGTCATTCGAAAACATAATGTTAACTTTCACTGCTGGAGGCAGGGCTTTCTCCTATAGAGCTCCATTTTTATGGAATGGTCTGCCTACCCATGTGAGAGACGCAGACTCGGTCTCAACCTTTAACCTTTTGCGTGTAGAGGGGGCAGTATTTTCATTTTTGGCAAAAAAAAACGTACCCATTTGAAACTGCCTATTTCTCAGCCCCAGAAACTAGAATATGCATATGATTGTCATATTAGGATAGAAAACACTCTAAAGTTTCCAAAACTGTAAAAATGTTGTGTGTGAGTATAACAGAACTGATAGTGCAGGCGAAAACCTGAGGAAAATCCAATCAGGAAGTGTCTCTTATTTTGAAACCTTTCCTATGCATGCCTATCCTCCATTTAAAGGGATATCAACCAGATTCATTTTTCTATGGCTTCCCTAAAGTGTCAAGTCTTTAGACATAGTTTCAGGCTTTTATTTTGAAAAATGAGCGCGAAAGATCACATTGCATAAGTGGATAGGTGGGGGCTCTCCGAGTGAGTTTTACGCTACAGAGTAAAGCGCCCATTGTTTCTCGCGGTGTTTTTGAAAAACTTACACACCCGTTTGATATATTATCAAATATATATTTTAAAAACAACCTGAGGATTGATTATAAAAAACGCTTGATATGTTTCTGTGGACATTATGGATATGATTTGGAATATACGTCTGCTGTGTAACTGTTGTGTAACTGGGAGTCTCGTGAGTGAAAACATCCGAAGATCATCAAAGGTAAACAATTAATTTGATTTATTTTCTGATTTTCGTGACCTAGCTACTTAATGCTTAGTGTACATAATGTTATGCTATGCTATCGATAAACTTACACAAACGCTTGGATTGCTTTCACTGTAAAGCATAATTTCAAAATCTGAGACGACAGGTGGATTAACAAAAGGCTAAACTGTGTTTTGCAATATTGCACTTGTGATTTCATGAATATGAATATTTTTTTGTAATATTATTTGACTGTTGCGCTATGCTATTCAGCGGTTGCTGACATAAATGATCCCGCTAAAGGGATGGGTAGCGTCAAGAAGTTAAGTCTTTATTGAAGACTTATCTCTTCAGTAGGTCCTATGATTGAGTATAGTCTGGCCCAGGAGTGTGAAGGTGAACGGAAAGGCTCTGGAGCAATGAACCGCCCTTGCTGTCTCTGCCTGGCCGGTTCACCTCTTTCCACTGGGATTCTTTGCCTCTAACCCTATTACAGGGCCTGAGTAGCTGGCTTACTGGTGTTCTTTCATGCTGTCCCTAGGAGGGGTGCGTCACTTGAGTGAGTTGAGTCACTGATGTGATCTTCCTGTCTGGGTTGGCGCCCCCCCTTGGGTTGGGCCGTGGCGGAGATATTTGTGGGCTATACTCGGCCTTGTCTCAGGATGGTAGGTTGGTGGTTGAAGATATCCCTTTAGTGGTGTGGGGGCTATGCTTTGGCAAAGTGGGTGGGGTTATATCCTTCCTGTTTGGCCCTGTCCGGGGATATCATCGGATGGGGCCACAGTGTCTCCTGGCCCCTCCTGTCTCCAGTATTTATGCTGCAGTAGTTTGCGCCGGGGGGCTATGGTCAGTTTGTTAGATCTGGAGTACTTCTCCTGTCTTATCCAGTGTCCTGTGTGAAATTAAGTATGCTCTCTCTAATTCTCCCTAGGACCATGCCTCAGGACTACCTGGCATGATGACTCCTTGCTGTCCCCAGTCCACCTGGCCGTGCTGCTGCTCCAGTTTCAACTGTTCTGCCTGCGGCTATGGAATCCTGACCTGTTCACCGGACGTGCTACCTGTCCCAGACCTGCTGTTTTCAACTCTCTGGAGACAGCAGGAGCGGTAGAGATACTCTTAATGATCGGCTATGAAAAGCCAACTGACATTTACTCCTGAGGTGCTGACTTGCTGCACCCTCGACAACTATTGTGATTATTATTATTTGACCATGCTGGTCCTTTATGAACATTTGAACATCTTGGCCATGTTCTGTTATAATCTCCACCCGGCACAGCCAGAAGAGGACTGGCCACCCCTCATAGCCTGGTTTCTTTCTGGGTTTCTTCCTAGGTTTTGGCCTTTCTAGGGAGTTTATCCTAGCCACCGTGCTTCTACACCTGCATTGCTTGCTGTTTGGGGTTTTAGGCCGGGTTTCTGTACAGCACTTTGAGATATCAGCTGATGTACGAAGGGCTATATAAATACATTTGATTTGATTTGATGGTAGGCATGCTGGTTAACTTCTTTGGGGTAGGGGGCAGTATTGGGTAGCTCGGATGAAAAACGTGTCCAAATTAAGCTGCCTGCTACTCAGCCGTAAAAGCTAGAATATGCATATAATTAGTAAATTTGGATTGAAACACTCTGAAGTTTCTAAAATGGTTTGAATGATGTCTGTGAGTATAACAGAACTCATATGGCAGGCAAAAACCTGAGAAAAATCCAACCAGGAAGTGGGAAATCTGAGGTTTGTAGTTTTTCAACTCGGCCCCCATTGAAGATACAGTGGGATATTAGTTATGTTTCACTTCCCAGGGCTTCCACTAGATGTCAACAGTATTTAGAACCTGTTTTGAGGATTCTACTCTAAAGGAGGGGCTCATAAGAGCTCTTTGAATGAGTGGTCTTGCAGAGTGCCACAGCCTCGGTCTGGCGCGCTCATGAGAAAGGTAGCTACGTTCCACTTCATTTGTACAGACAAAGGAATTGTCCGGTTGGAACATTAATGAAGTTTTATGTTAACAACATCCTAAAGATTGATTCCATACTTAGTTTGGCATGTTTCTACGGGCTGTAACGGAACTTTTTTAACCTTTCGTCCGATGTTTGGCACGACCTGAACACGCTTTTGGGATTTGTTTACCAAACGCCCTAACAAAAGAAGATATTTGGACATAACTGATGGACATTATCGAACAAATCAAACATTTATGGTGGAACTGGGATTCCTGGGAGTGCATTCTGATGAAGATCATCAAAGGTTAGTGAATATTTCAAATGCTATTTCTGAGTAATGTTGACTACCCAATATTGCGGGTGTCTTTTTGGCTGCTTTGTTGTCTAAAGGCTACACAGATTATTGCATGGTTGGCTTTCTCCGTAAAGTTTTTTTGAAATCTGACACAGCGGTTGCATTAAGGAGAAGTTCATCTAAAGTTCCATGTATAATAGTCGTATCTTTATCAATGTTTATTATGAGTATTTCTGTAAATTGATGTGGCTCTCTGCACAATCACCGCATGTTTTAGAACTACTGAACGTTACGCGCCAGATTTTTTTATATAAATATGAACTTTATCAAACAAAGCATACATGTATTGTGTAACATGAAGTCCTAGAAGTGTAATCTGATGAAGATCATCAAAGGTTAGTGATTCATTTTATCTCTATTTCTGCTTTTTGTGACTCCTCTCTTTGGCTGGAAAAATGGCTGTGTTTTTCTGTGTTTTGGTGGTGACCGAACATAATCGTTTGTCGTGCTTTCGCTGTAAATCCTTTTTGAAATCACACACTGTGGATGGATTAACGAGAATTGTATCTTTAAAATGGTGTAAAATACTTGTATTCTTGCGGAATTTTAATTATGAGATTTTTGTTGTTTTGAATTTGTTGCCCTGCACTTTCACTGGCTGTTGCGGAGGGGTTCCACAGGTTATGGCACACTTAACCAGCATGTCTACCACAGCATTCTGTAGCGATAAGGCATGTTTTTCAACAGGACAATGATCCAACACACCTCCAGGCTGTTTAAGGGCTATTTGGCAAAGAAGGAGAGTGATGGAGTGCTGCATCAGGTGACCTGGCTTCCACAATCACCCAGGCTCAACCAAATTGAGATGGTTTTGGATAAGTTGGACCGCAGAGTGAAGGAAAAGCAGCCAACAAGTGCTCAGCATATGTGGGAACTCCTTCAAGACTGATGGAAAAACATTCCAGGTGAAGCTGGTTGAGAGAATGCCAAGAGTGTGCAAAGCTGTCATCAAGGCAAAGGGTGGCTACTTTAAAGAATATAACATGTTTTTTGATTTGTTTAACACTTTTGATTACTACATATGCGTTATTTCATAGTTTTGATGTCTTCACTATTATTCTACAATGTAGAAAATAGTAAAAATAAAGAAAAAGCCTTGAATGAGTAGGTGTGTCCAAACTCTTGACTGGTACTGTATATTCTAATGTTACCTACATTTTAAAACACGTTCATGAACACAAACAAATTATTATTTTAGTGATAGCATATATGAAATGTATTAATATACTGTTACAATGTTGTAGTCAGAATGACTGCTCATTAGTTTGAAGGGGAATCCCTCGAGGCCCAGCAGTTCTAATGTTAAAAAATAAGTCAAATGGAACAGGACAATCTAATGGTCAGAACCTGGTAACATTAAGATGTAGGATCGGACATAAAGTTGAAGTCGGAAGTTTGCATACACCTTAGCCAAATACATTTAAACTCAGTGTTTCACAATTCCTGACATTTAATCCAAGAAAAAATTCCCTGTTTTAGGTCAGTTAGGATCACCACTTTATTTTAAGAATGTGAAATGTCAGAATAATAGTAGAGAGAATGATTTATTTCAGCTTTTATTTCTTTCATCACATTCATAGTGGGTCAGAAGTTTACATACACTCAATTAGTATTTGGTAGCATTGCCTTTAAATAGTTTAACTGGGGTCAAATATTTTGGTTAGCCTTCCACAAGCTTCCCACAATAAGTTGGGATAATTTTGGCCCATTCCTCCTGACAGAGCTGGTGTAACTGAATCAGGTTTGCTGGCATCCTTGCTCGCACACACTTTTTCAGTTCTGCCCACGAATTGTCTATATGATTGAGGTCAGGGCTTTGTGATGGCCACTCCAAGACCTTGACTTTGTTGTCCTTAAGCCATTTTGCCACAACTTTGGAAGTATGCTTGGTGTCATTGTCCATTTGGAAGACCCATTTGCGACCAAGCTTGAACTTCCTGACTGATGTCTTGAGATGTTGGTTCAATATATCCACATAATTTTCCAGCCTCATGATGCCATCTATTTTGTGAAGTGCACCAGTCCCACCTGCAGCAAAGCACCCCCACAACATGATATTGCCACCCCCGTGTTTCACGGTTAGGATGGTGTTCTTCGGGTTGCAAGCCTCCCCCGTTTTCCTCCAAACATAACGATGGCCATCATGGCCAAACAGTTCTATTTTTGTTTCATCAGACCAGAGGACATTTCTCCAAAAAGTATGATCTTTGTCCCCATGTGCAGTTGTAAACCGTACTCTGGCTTTTTTATGGCGGTTTCAGAGCAGTGGCTTCTTCCTTGCTGAGTCGCCTTGCAGGTTATGTCGATATAGGACTCATTTTACTGTGGATATAGATAATTTTATACCTGTTGCCTCCAGCATATTCACAAAGTCCTTTGCTGTTGTTCTGGGATTGATTTGTACTTTTCGCACCAAAATACATTTTACTCTAGGAGACAGAACGTGTCTCCTTCCTGAGCGGTATGACGGCTGCATGGTCCCATGGTGTTTATACTTCCTTACTATTGTTTGTACAGATGAAAGTGTTACCTTCAGGCATTTGGAAATTGTTCCCAAGGATGAATCAGACTTGTGGAGGTCTACAATTATTTTTCTGAGGTCTTGGCTGATTTCTTTTGATTTTCGCATGATGTCAAGCAAAGAGGCACTGAGTCTGAAGGTAGGCCTTGAAATACATCCACAGGTCCACCTCCAATTGACTCAAATGATGTCAATTAGCCTATCAGAAGCTTCTAAAGCCATGACATCATTTTTTTTAAATTTTCCAAGCTGTTTAAAGGCACAGTCAACTTAGTGTATGTAAACTTCTGACCCACTGGAATTGTGATACAGTGAATTACAAGTGAAATAATCTGTCTTTAAACCAATGTGTGAAAAATGACTTGTGTTATGCACAAAGTAGATGTCCTAATTGACTTACCAAAACTATAGTTTGTTAACAAGAAATGTGTGGAGTGGTTGAAAAACAACATTTAATGACTCCAACATAAGTGTATGTACATTTTCAAATTCAACTGTAAACATAATTTCAATGACAAATTTCTATGAACAGGGGGGGGGGTCACCAAATTTACTGGGAATACATTACATAGGATGAAGAAACAAAAGTCCGAGCTGCAGCTCCATACTACTTGTCGGACATAGACATGCTGGGGTGGGATTGGGTCCAAGGGTGGCTTTTGAACATTTCTTTGGATTCCTCATGTCTAATTCATTGTTAGAAAAAAGTTTGGCCCATATCGGATGTTAGGTACCACATTTATTTAATATTAGCTGAATCTTATAAATTAAAGTGGCCATCAATTAACTTAATTTCTCAGAGATCTAATTATATTTCAACAAAATAATGTTGCAGGAATGCTACTCATCTGTTTCTAACAGAAACCATTTCAGAAAAATCTGCGATAGTTGGTGTCTAAATTATGTTTCTTCGACCCTCCACGAAGACCAAGCTCTGTGATGGGATGTGATAAAGATAAAGAGTCTTTAATCTCCTTCCTATCCACCAAGGGGTCAGATTACGACTTCAGTCAACCTGGCACATCAGTCCTCACTAGCCACAATCACAGTCCACAGAAATCCCAGTCACAGTCCTCACAAACCATAATCACTCATCTCTTTCATTCCCCCAATGATCATCATCATCATATTGCATGACATTTATACATTAATTGTATTTGATTGGGGATGGACTCAGTCTGTGGATGCAGTCGTATTACCTCCTCCTCTCTGGCTTTGGCTGATAGTGGAAGATGTATTTGATGGGAATGATGATTCAGAGGTCAGTTTAACACAGTGGGAAACAAATAGGAACACATATCTATTTGGAAGACAAGGGGGTGGAGAGAGGGAGAGAGAGGGATAAAGGGGGTTGGAGGAAGGAATGGAGTAGGTGGGACAGATGTAAGGGATTGGTGAGAGGGATGGACAAGGATGTGAAAGAGGTTAATGAAAAGGATGGAGAAAAGACATGAAGGATGGATGAAAGATTAAGGGTTGTGTGAGAAATGTAACAGATTGGAGGGAAACATGAAAAGATGGATGAAGGACAGAGAGAGGGTTAGATGGAGGAATTAAGTAAAGGGACTTGCAGGAGCAATTATGATTAAGTGCCTTGCTCAAGGGCACATCAACACATCAAGGGCTTGAGGTTTCAAACAAGCAACCTTTCCGTTACTGGCCCAATGCTCTTAAACGCTAGGCTAACTGCCGCCCCCAGAGATGATTGAATGGATGAAGAGACTGCTTGATTGTTGGTCTGGGTGTACAGACACACAGCTGTGTGATCAACACACCCACGGCAGAAAAGCTTTCAACAGCGACCTCAACAAGACCTGGTCACAGTGTTCTAGAATGACCTCCCAACACAAGTTAACACCATCCCCCTCTGCTCTCCACCCATAACACCATCCCTCTCTCCTCTCTTAACCTTCGCCAGAGAGAAACGGTAAGCTGGTATTTAGCAATGGGGGAAAAAACACGGTGGCTTCAAACGCGTCCCCTGATCTTTCTGTTCTTATGCTCGCCACGGGGAATAAGGCAGGGAAGAGGGGTAGGCAGAGAAGGGAGATCGGGAGGGAGCCCTCAATGAAAGCGTGTCACTTCCTGGCTAATTACCAGGCCACATTCCCATGCTGGGTTTGAAATGCCACGCCTGTGTTTTATCTCTGCTCTGTACAAACGCTTGGTGGGCTGAGGGAAGGAAGTATGGAGGGAAGAGAGAGAAGGGAAGAGGAGAGAAAAGGAGGGAAAAGAAGAGGTGGACTAGGAGGGGAGAGGAAAATGAGGGAACTGGAGACTCAGAAGGGCAGCCAACTACTGTACCTCAGGCTCGCTTGCTTATATCATCTATGATAGTGCACTCTGTCTGTTGCTCTCTCTCCTACCTCTTTCTGTCTCTTTGTCTCTCATTCTCATTCCCTCTTTTTCCCATAGCAGTCTCTGGGGACACACTTATTTATATAAATATATATCAGCCCACCCAGGGGTCACCGCACTCAGAGTCTATAGTATATTGAGATCTCTACATAAACCCCACTCTGATATACAGAAATGGTATAGTATATTACCTCCCCCTTACCTGTGTGAAGAATGGTTCGTAGATCTCCACTCCCTTGTCGGAGCCTTGTGAGAGGACGTCTCGTCCGCGGTGCCAGCTGTAGCGGACTGGGGGGTTGGAGTTGGCCACGCAGCGCAGGAACACTGTCCTCTCGTAATAAAACTGTTCTTTAGCCTCTCCTACACTCTGGTGCACCGTCACTAAAGGGTCATCCAGGTCTGGAGACAGAGAGGAACAGAGGAAGAGGAGAGGTAAATCCATTGATGAAACAATGAATCAATGAATGAATCAGTCCATCATGCATTCAGATGTACGACTGACTAGGTTGCCCCCCTTTCCCTCAAAATCCACCGTGCAAGTAATGAATCCATTGAGAAATCAATTGAATCTAACCAATATGACATTTGTATTATTGATAATTAACACGGATATCATACTTTATTGTATTTCAATGACCCCAATTTCTCTTTTAAGCCAACTTTGGACAAAAGGGCAGAGTAAAATCAATGAATTGGTCACTCAGGCAAGAAATCAATCAAATAAATAATCAATCAAACGGTTCCATTACCATAAACAAGAAAGACACATTCAACATAAATGTAGTCGTATTGCATATCTGTCACCTGCAGGCAGCCTAATAGAGGTGAAAAGTGGGGGAAAGAGTAAGACAAGCTCGAAGGTGAAACAGAGGCCCAAACACGCACGCACACACCCAGGCTGCACACACAGACTCTCAGATCTCCGGCCGCCACATGAACCCCAGGATCAATACATCCCCTTGACTTTCCTAATCAGTGAGCTAGCATGCACATCCTTCAACGTGAAAGTCCTGTAAGAGACAGACATGGGAAAGGGCCGCAAATTTTTTTTTTCTCTAATATCCTGCGCAAACACTTCCCTGATGCGCATCCCTCTTTTAAGATACTATTTAGTTGCCTTCTTGTCCCTAACAGGAGACCAGTAAATGAATATCGCTGTTTCCTCGCTCCCATTTCCCAACACATCAGAGGGAAGTTTTCCCCATCTGTCTGACAGTTAGCTATTTGAGCAAAATCGCTCGCCGTTGATTAAAACGGATTCAAAGTTAATCATCTCACTCGCCTGACGATTAAAGCCTTTGGCAAATGGGTGTTCATCATAACTCTGTCTGTCTTTTAGCATGCTAATGCTCACCTTTTTAAGATCATGTCAAAGAAACGTAAAGGGGGCTAGTCCATTTCCCCTTTTCATCTCCCTCTGAGATGCAATCAGTATCTCAACGCAAGCGAACAGGCAATTTAAATGGAATTGATTAAGGAAAAACCAATGCAAGTTATCCCCTCATGCTAAAATACCCTAAACGATTACGGATGACCTTATGTGCTTATCTCTCAATCTCAATCTCCATGTACAACTATTTTCATTCCACTGCTTAAACGTTTGCTGAGAAAACGATATTAGGCATTGAATTGGAGAGGTTAATCAATGGACGCATGCCTTGAATTCAGACTGTCAGTATCGTCCTGTCCTCCCTCGGAGTTAAACCCCAGGACCTATTTAGGGAGCATGCTGGCCGCACCGCACACACCAGGGTTTTTTTCTGGAACAAAAAGGGGTTTCGGTGGTGGGCGTGGCAGGGGGCGTGGAAAAGGGGAAGGTCAGTGGTCGGCCCAGGCTACATTTGAGGCCCTAATCTTGGTGGTGTAGTAAAAATGTTGCATTTTTAAGCAAATTTTCTACAATTCTACACATTTTGCCATGGAGCTGAAAGACATTTATGCAGTTTAAAAGCAAATTTCCTGCAATTCTACACATTTTGCCATGCAGCTAAGATAAAATGTTGCAGTTTTAAAGCTAATTTCCTGCGATTCTATGCATTTTGCCATGGCTAATGCTGTGTTTGCCATGGCTAATTCATTGTTTTTTAATTCATTTCTATATATCTGGTTTTAGTCATTTAAGTTTACATTTCAAGAGTTTTTCCATCCCAAAAATTAATTAACTCCAAAAATATTATTATTATTATTTATTTTTTACACGGTTTGGCCCAAGGATTACAGTGGCAGAAAAATCCCTGCACACAGACACGGACCAGAATGCTGATTCCTCAGTTACATGCTCTGGCCTACAGCACCTTAATCAAACCCCAGCAGTGGTCAATACTTCATCCAAAAGCCATTACATTACTCTCTCTGTGTGTGTGTGTGTGTGTGTGTGTGTGTGTGTGTGTGTGTGTGTGTGTGTGTGTGTGTGTGTGTGTGTGTGTGTGTGTCATTACATTACAGAGGCTCAGCTCAGGTATGGGCAGCAATTATCTCTGGGAGAAGAGAGACTGACAGCCATGCCGAGGAAAAGACAGAGCGATTGACTGCAAACGTTTTGGCTGTGCACATTACTCTAAATAAATACACTGATTCATTATGTAGAAGAAGGGAGGATGGCGTTGGTATTTGTGTGAGTGTGCGTGTGTGTATGTGGGGTGTGTATTCACACGTGTGTAGGTATGCAAGCTTGTGTGTGCGTGTATGTGTGTTTGTGTATGAATCCCACATCTTATCTCCAGCTCTTCCCTGGTTCCCCTCCACTCAATTTAGGGAGTGTGACGGAAAGGCAGTGATTCAGAAGGAGACGTATCGTATCTACCCTGGGATGGATACACGTGTCTCTGAATGCACAATCTGATTGGGGCTTGTCAACTATCCTGTTAATGAGAGCGGGGGTAGCTAGTAGATGTGTATATGTGTGTGTGTGTGTGTGTGTGTGTGTGTGTGTGTGTGTGACAGACGGACAATTTGGGAGGGGAGGCGGAACTATTTATAATCAAATGTATGCACGGAGGAAGTGGATTGATGCTAGGAGCACAGTGTGGAGAGATAAATATGAATATATGGAAATGTACGCACTGGATAAAAATTGGATGAATTTCAAACAAAATTCCACCTTCACCATCCGTCCTCTCTCTCTCTGCTGTGAGGATGTTACTTTGCATGTCGTTCTTGTGCAATTTCCTTCAGGAGTCACGCTCTGATGATTGTGAAGCTTAATGTACAGAGCCCAGAAGAGGTGTGTGTGCATGCGTGTGTGTGTGTGTGAACACTGTGGTATAGGCTCCGCTACAGAGTTGTTAGGGTTTGTAATTGCAGGTTTAACGGGTGGTTCCCAGGCAAGTAAATCTGTCCATGTACAGCTCAAAGCTCCGTGGCACCAAGTTAACCTTTTATTACGTCACCGGCCGCTCTCACTCCCACTAAGCACATAGTCTTGACCAGAGTCGCAACACAATGTTGAGGTCTTCCTGTTTCAGATGCAAGTGAGTGAGTGAGAGAGAGAGAGAGAGAGAGAGAGAGAGAGAGAGAGAGAGAGAGAGAGAGAGAGAGAGAGAGAGAGAGAGAGACGGGAAGAAAGTGAAAGTGAAGAGAGAGCGAGAGAGAGACAGGGGAAGAAAGTGAAAGAGAGAGAGAGAGAGACAGGGGAAGAAAGGGAAAGAGGGAAAGAGAGAGACAGGGGAAGAAAGTGAAAGAGGGAAAGAGAAAGACAGGGGAAGAAAGTGAAAGAGGGAAAGAGAGAGACAGAGCTATAAAGTGGGCAAGAGGGAAAGACACAGACAGACAGCCAGACAGCCAGACAGACAGACAGACAGAATGGAGTGGGTGGTGATGGCATGTCATATCGTTTACTCAAGCACTGTACATTAGATATGACAAATGAGTCATGCAAACTCTTCTGCAGGCAGGGACCATGGAGCATGTTAATGATGGCGGTTCTCTAGTGGAGGTCCACATTAAATTACAAGGATGCTAGTGTACACTTCATACTTCATGCTTTCACGACTATCTGGTTGATTTCATCAGTACTACAGTACAGTAGATTACTTTGGTAATAGTCATTGAGAAACTAGAACACAGACATTGGATGCTAGCTATTCAAGATGAATATGAAAAAACAATTCTCTATACCGAAATATTGTGTTTGTCAAATGGGCTGACTAGAAGGTTTGTATTAAAAGAGAAAGCATAAAGACTAAAGCAGACAATTATCACTTCAAAACCTGAAACACATTTTCTTTCATGTCCATTCTCCCGAAGATACACACACATCTCTCTCCCACCCCCCTCTCTCTATCCCCCTGTCTCTTTCTCCCTCCCCACCTCTTTTTCCCTCTCTATCTCCCTCCCTCCTTCTCTCAATCTAATCTGCACCAGTCATTTGGAAGGGAGAGAGAGACAGAAAGAGAGAGAGAGATCAGAACACCCATGAGGCTTTGAGTCCGTCAGCCCATCGTGTCAGAGGGCTGTGGATTAATTTCACCCTGTTGCCGTGGCACTAATCATTTATCCCAGGTTGATTACAATGCGGTGCCAATCGACCTCCCTCAAACTGTTGTGTTTATCCTTCCACGGGTAGAAATATTCTCATTATGTCTAAGATAAGCAATTTGCTTTCAATCTCTGCTAAGAGAAAGGGAAGGAGAAAGGGGGGGGGGGGGGGGGGGGGGGGGGACGTGCAAATTGCAGGCATCCAGATGCCGGGTTAATGAGGTGGTAGATCCAGTGGCTGTCTACTGCAATCATCCCCTCAGTATGGGGCGGAGCGTCCTCTGCTCTCATTGCAAGGGGATATTTTGGTGGATGGTGGAGCGAGAGAGAGTCGTGGATGAGTGTTATCAGTGAGAGCAGCTATTACCTGGCAAAAAGCCCTAATGCTCTGAAGCAGGGCCTCTTCCTTCCCCCTCTCTTCCATCCTTTAACACAGAGGCCTAAAAGCAGCTCCTAAAAGTGCCTAGCTACCCTTCTTTAAAGGTCCAATGCAGTCCTTTTTAACTCAATGTCAAATCATTTCTCGCTAACAATTAAGTACCTTACTGTGATTGTTTTAATTAAAAATGTCCACAAAAAAAAGAAACAGACATTTTTAACTCAATATAAAATAATTTATGGGTAACAATTATGTACCTTCAATTAAAATGGCAAAAATTAATTAAATAAAATAGTTCTTTGCAAGGTGCAATTTTCAAGCAAGAACTAGGACTGTGTGGGTGTGGTCTGAGTTGGGAGGGTAAATCTAAAAACTAGCTGTTATTGGCAGAGAGGTTTGGAACTCTCTTTCTTATTGGTCTATTAATAGCTTGTTTTCAGTGCAGTCAAAAATGTGATTTTCCTGTATTCTATATACACTGAGTGCACAAAACATTAAGACCTTCCTGATATTGAGCTGCACTCCTCCCCTCTTTTGCCCTCAGAACAGCCTAAATTTGTCTCAGCATGGCCTCTACAACGTGTAGAGCTTCCACAGGGATGCTGGCCTATGTTGACTCCAATGCTTCTCACAGTTGTGTCAATTTGGCTGGATGTCCTTTGGGTGGTGGACAATTCTTGATACACACGGGAAACTGTTGAGCGTGGAAAAACCTAGCAGCATTGCAGTTTTTGACATAAACCAGTGAGCCTAGCACCTAATACCATACCCCATTCAAAGGCACAAAAAACACAAGCATTTCGCTACACCCGTAATAACATCTACTAAATATGTGACCAATAGAATTGCATTATATTTCATTTGATTTGATCTTGTGGCTGAATGGAAGCAAGTCCCCGTAGAAATGTTCCCCTTTTCCAGAAAACTTCTAGTGGAAAGCCTTCCCAGAAGAGTGGAGGTTGTTACAGCAGCAACTCCATATTAATGCCCATGATTTTGGAATGAGATGAGCAGGTATCCACATACTTTTGGTCATGTAGTGTATTTTGTCTTGCCCATCCACCCTCTGAATGGCACACATACACAATCCATGTCTCAATTGTCTCAAGGCTTGAAATCCTTCTTTAACCCGTCTCCTCCCCTTCATCTAGTGGGGTGGCAGGTAGCCTAGTGGTTAGAGCGTTGGGCCAGTAACCGAAACGTTGCTAGATAGAATCGCCGAGCTGACAAGGTAAAACTCTGTAATTCTGCCCCTGAACAAGGCAGTTAACCCTCTGTTTCTAGGCTATCATTGTAAATAAGAATTTGTTCTTAACTGACCTACCTAGTTAAATAAAGGTTAAATAAAAAAAATATATATAATCTAAAAATCTACACTGATTGAAGTGGATTTAACAAGTGACATCAATAAGGGATCATAGCTTTCACCTAGATTCACATGGTCAGTTTATGTCACGGAAAGAGCAGGTGACCTTAACGTTTGGTACACTCAGTGTATATTCCCACAGTATGAGGTTGGAATAATACTGTGAAATTGTGAAAATTATGATAATAGCCCTTTTAGTGTAATAAGAGCTGTTTGAAAAGACCTAAAAATGCTCGTTTTGGTGGGATGTTTTTTTTTTTTTTTATGGTAGAAAATAAACAAAAATTAGTTATTAGTCATGATAAGGTGGCCCACTCTATCAGATTGAGCAACAACAAAAAACACATTATTACCACAAACATACTCCCCCAACTAATTTCTGCCTACACCCCTGCTAGGAGGCCATCAAAATCTTGTGGCCATTGCTCCTTTGTCTCTTACGTGTCCCACTGTTTGCATTGTGTGTTTGTTTCACACCTATGTGTGAGGCACTCTGCAGACAGTGTCCAGACAGTGTCCAGACAGTGTCCAGACAGTGTCCAGACAGTGCCCTGGCCTGTTATGTCCAGTGGGGAAGGGGATACTACTGAAGGAGTTAGACATTTACGGTGTTAGTCACTGGGAAAGGGCTGTGAAACGGTGTGCCAAAAGTCACCAGCAACCAATTTTAGGCTGGGTGTTTTCTTTTAGTAGATTGATTTTACATTACAGTAATGTAGTTTTGTCAAATGAGTCAACTGTATCTTACAGCAGCATGGATCCCTTTATATCCCTTTATTGTATTCCCCACAGAGGGGATGATGACATTTGGGAGCAAACCACCCCGCGGAAAGAACCCCCCCACCGGTCCTGATCCACAACCCCCACTGCTGTCTCTAATGCTGTCTCTACTGATGGTTCAAGCTCCACCACTACACCCCTCTTCCACTACCCCCAGCCAGTTCATCTAAGAGGTGTGGGGGGGGGGGGGGGGCAAAGGGGACACCTAGGCCTCAACAGAGAAGAGGGAGGAGCAGAGGTAGGTGCAGTAGAACCAGCAACGGAAACCAGCACAACCGAGGGAGATGAACCTGAGGACAGATGTCGTATAGTCGTCGAACATTATGTGGAGCCAGTTCCACCCAGGTTCAGACCCAAACAACCTGTAGGCCCACAGTTGGACAGCACTCAAACATACACCCTCTTCCAGCTGTTTCAGCTCTACTTCACCACCTCTGTGCTGGGGACACTAGTTTCCAATACCAGCAAGTATGGGGACAAGAAGGGGGGGGGTGCACTGGACACATGTCACCGTGGGCGACATGCTGTCGTACATTTCCCTGGTGATATACATGGGACTGGTGAAGGTATCAAGACTAGTTGACTAGTGGGGCAAGTTCCTGCTTTACTGATTCAAGGTCCCCACCTCCATCGTGTGTGAAAAACATGTTTTGGCCATCAACCGTATTCTTCACACAATAGGATGAGGAGAATGACAAGAAGAAGGGTATGATCGTCTCGCATTAGTCAAGCCCAGTTTACATTTATAATGTATATCTGTTTTAAACATTTTTCTTGCAAATAGTTCTTAATAATGTGGGACCAATACCTTTTTTTGGTTTATTCAATGTGTAATAGAAGTGGAATTACCCCATTTGGACACTTTGGAGAGGTTGTAAGTGCACTTGGAATATACCCTGGATGTCCCCTGACACCACAACAATGGTTTAAGAGAGAATTGTGTTGTAGAAATTGTGTTTTATAGTGACCAATAACTTGTAGGCTTATTCAATGTGCAATTGCAGTCGAATGACCTAATTGACATACTTAGGACACTTCGGAAAGCTTGAGGGAAGACTTAAAGATGTCCGTTGACCACACCTGACACCCCTGACTAAAACGTCTGTAGAGTTCTAGCTGTTGTGTCTACCAATACAATTTTGTTTCCCAGACGTTTTTTTGAACTTGTTGTGGAAGCCAACTGATGTGTTCACCACTCTGTTCCTCACTAAGTGACTTTATGGCTTGTCCATGAAAGATGGACTTTCAAAACAAGAAAAAAATACATCAAAAATGGTTACTGTGCTTGATCTTGTGTGATCTGAACTGTGCCATTCCTATATACTGTATGTGCTGACCATTTCCTTATATTCTCCCAGGTGTTTTCTTTTCAATATATACCACGTTTATGCACGTCCTTATCATTTAACTGCTCGTGAAAAGCAGTCACTTCTGGGTATGTCTATTTAGCCCGGAAATCTACATTTCTGCCATTATACATTTAAGAGTTAAAAAAAGAAATGACATCCCACTAAAAGGGAATTATCATAATTTGAACAATTTCACAGTATTATTCCAACCTCATTGTGTGGAAATATAAAACACAGGTAAATCAAGTTTGACTGCACTGGGCCTTTAATAAATTGGAGGCAAAAAGAGGTGAAAAATAGGTTTCTGCTGGCCGCAAAAGTGACGTGTCGCTCTGTGAAGGGAAGATGGATGATTTCAGACATTAAGACTGGCTGGTGAAATTGTAACCCGAGGAAGAACAAGATTAAGTGTCTGTTCGAGGTAAGTTGGAGTGAACGGAAGGGACTTTGTCTAACCGAAGTCGGAATACATTTAGCTGATAGCTGTTTGCAAATGAAACCCGCTACCTCAGCGAGACACAAACACAACAAAAAAAAAACATTGAATGAAATCACAGGGTAAATGTATCGGAGAAGATACATTACAATCATCAGAACATTGCAGCAATTAAAGAGAAGTGCCAGCTAAATGGGAACCTACACATGTAGACTGATGTTGTGACACGCATTACCTTTCATGGCATCAATAAAGTGAACAAAACTAATCAGCAACGATACATCAAAAAATAAAAGTGCACACGCTTCACAATTTGCTGAATGAGGTAGTTTTGTTCCATTACTCATTCATAAGGGCCATATACTGTAGGCTAGGATGCTCTATTTGTGAGATACATGACCCTCTGTCCTACCCAGGTCCCCTTATGAAATACCTGTATCCACCAAGCCATTTACTGTACACAATATTATATACCATAATTCCTTTCCCACCATCTCTCTGCTGCTCTTGGTGCCATGTGGTAACCCCTATCACCTGGTCCATAGCTAGATTCAGTAATAAATAGCTGTATATCTATAACAGACGACTGGCTCTATACAACACTGCACAAACACACACACACACACACTTTCCATTTCTTCCAAGCCCGATAGAGATATTCTTATTCTCCTCCTCCCTGACAGGCAGCATTGAGAATGGTGGATGACATTATTCACCAGAACCAATATCTGCTGTCCTAGAGATATTCAGTTCGCCGAACGAGACAGAGATATCTCTTTCACACAGGCGCCAACATTGGAACGGCGCGTGTGGATGGATGTTCTCCCCCCTTACTCAACCGCAAAGTAAAATAAATGAGCGAGAGAGCTGAGAATAGGTAAGCCCATTCAATACCGTTGTTATTTGTGTGAAAGTCTAACAATCTAACACACAACTCTCCCACAGTGGAGATAGAGAGAGAGAGACAGACAGACAGATTGAAAAAAATGAGTGAAATAGACAGTGCCAGGGGACAGTGGCTTAAAACTACTGTAGAACTGCCTGGCATTTCAGCCTATAAGTACCCAATAGATCATTGCCAGGCGTACCTTTAGCATATGCATCCAATGCATATCAACCAATAAGACGTGCAAACTCAAGCACCAACGCTGGATACATTTTGACTAAACTATTGTAAAGGATTAATTGCATGAAGAAATGTTGGAAATATGAATAACAAATAAAATTGTTATTTGTTTAGATAGAGTCAAGGATATGTTTTGTATAATTCTACAAAGTCCTAGATATACATAGATTTGGGGCTAATGAATTTATTTCAATTGAAAGGTTTACTGTAACTCAGTAAAAGGGTTGAAATTATTGCATGTTGCGTTTATATTTTTGTTCAATGTAGTGTCCCTAAACAAAAGCACCAGTGCATCAATGTATTGTGCCCTTATACATGTGGCTTCATGCATGAATCAATCTTGTCTTCTCTTTATGCTTTGGGTCCACAGTCAGCACACAGCTTCTGGGCTTTGTGTGAGCAAGCCCCACAAACAAATCGGTTGCACTGAACAGTTTTCACGGGCCTTGTTTTGTGTGTACCTGCAACAGGTGTCGCAAAATCTCCCTGAAGTGGTTGCTTTCCATGGTCTCTCAGAAAAAGTACATCCTATATTTATCAGACGAAAATGACTACTTTCGACCGTGTGCCCCGTGGACATACAAGAGTGCAATAAATGCTTTGAGTTCATCCCATAGACATGTCCCACCTACTGTTTCCTTTTCTGTGTGCATGAGCAACAGTACAATCTCTGATTGTGCTGCAACATCTGCATGTCACATGAGCTCGTCACTCTTTTCTACCCAAACCGTGCCATCCCTCCCAGACTCCTGTCTCACTGTGGCAGTTGGGATCACATTCTCAGTTGGCTCTGTTCTGTTTTTTTCTGTTGCGAGGATCAGGCATTGGAGGCTCGAAGTCAACATCAGAATCAGATGAAGACTCATCGGCAGCGTCAATTTCAAGCTCAACATCCGATCCTACCATTTCCTAGACATTCATAATAAATAATTAGACAGCCCACAACTCCCACAATTCTTCATCCTCGTCCTTCATCCTCATTACTCACTAGACTCCTATGATCACTCGGCTATGCATGCCTCTCCCTAATGTCAATATGCCTTGTCCATTGCTGTTCTGGTTAGTGATTATTGTCTTATTTCACTGTAGAGCCTCTAGCCCTGCTCAATATGCCTTCGCTAACCCTTTAGTTCCACCTCCCACACATGCGGTGACATCACCTGGTTTAAATGATGTTTCTAGAGACAATATCTCTCTCATCATCACTCAATGCCTAGGTTTACCTCCACTGTATTCACATCCTACCATACCTTTGTCTGTACATTATGCCTTGAATCTAGTCTATCGCGCCTAGAAACCTGCTCCTTTAACAAACAGATTACCGACCATTTCGAATCCCACCGTACCTTCTCCGCTATGCAATCTGGTTTCAGAGCTGGTCATGGGTGCACCTCAGCCACACTCAAGGTCCTAAACGATATCATAACCGCCATCGATAAGAGACAATACTGTGCAGCCGTATTCATCGACCTGGCCAAGGCTTTCGACTCTGTCAATCACCACATTCTTATCGGCAGACTCAACAGCCTTGGTTTCTCAAATGACTGCCTCGCCTGGTTCACCAACTACTTCTCTGATAGAGTTCAGTGTGTCAAATTGGAGGGCCTGTTGTCCGGACCTCTGGCATTCTCTATGGGGGTGCCGCAGGGTTCAATTCTCGGATCGACCCTCTTCTCTGTATACGTCAATGATGTCACTCTTGCTGCTTGTGATTCTTTGATCCACCTCTACGCAGACGACACCATTCTGTATACTTCTGGCCCTTCTTTGGACACTGTGTTAACTAACTTCCAGATGAGCTTCAATGCCATACAACTCTCCTTCCGTGGCCTCCAACTGCTCTTAAATGCAAGTAAAACTAAATGCATGCTCACACCTACCCACCCGTCCAGTATCACTACTCTGGACGGTTCTGACTGAGAATATGTGGACAACTACAAATACCTAGGTGTCTGGTTAGACTGTAAACTCTCCTTACAGACTCACATTAAGCATCTCCAATCTAAAATTAAATCTAGAATCGGCTTCCTTCTATTTCACAACAAAACAACCTTTACTCACGCTACCAAACATACCCTGGTAAAACTGACCATCCTACCGATCCTCGACTTCGGTGACGTAATTTACAAAATAGCCTCCAACACTCTACTCAACAAATTGGATGCAGTCTATCACAGTGCCATCCATTTTGTCACCGAAGCACATTCATCTTCTGCACATCTATCACTCCAGTGTTTAATTGCTATATTGTAATTACTTCGCCATTATGGCCTATTATGGTCTATTTATTGCCTTACCTCCCACTAGGGTAGCCTAGTGGTTAGAGCGTTGGACTAGTAACCGAAAGGTTGCATCCCCGAGCTGACAAGGTACAAATCTGTCGTTCTGCCCCTGAACAAGGCAGTTAACCCACTGTTCCTAGGCCGTCATTGAAAATAAGAATTTGTTCTTAACTGACTTGCCTAGTTAAATAAAGAAAAAATAAAACAATTGCCTCATTTGCACACAATGTATATAGACTTTTTTTCTACTGTATTATTGACTGTGTATTTGTTTATTCCACGTGTAACTCTGTGTTGTTGTATGTGTCAAACTGCTTTGCTTTATCTTGGCCAGGTGGCAGTTGTAAATGAGAACTTGTTCTCAACTAGCCTACCTGGTTAAATAAAGGTGAAATAAAATAAAAAACACTATTGTTCTAAATTCAATCATCCTCTTCAGCCTCATCATTCAGATCAATCAAATTGAATCACCCTCTTCACCCTCCTCATCATTCAGTTCATTGAAGTCACAGGCACTATTATCAGTTTCTATCCGCCATTCATCCATTGAGACAGAATAGCATATTTTAATTGTAATTGTATTACGTTACTAGTTTTTGCTTAGTATCCAGTAGCAATGCTGCCGTGCAAGTGGTCATGTGGTGAACGCATGGACAGCATGGATGTTCTTGGAAAAAGTGACATTTGGAAATAGAGCTGCACCCCTTGAGTTTTGTTAGTTGTTTGACCAAGATAAGTGTCATAGAAACTGCTCTTTCTGATACCATATAGCAATCAAAATGTTTTACCTGCATATGACTCTGGAGAAGGATTTGATAAAGTGATTCCCCCTTTCCCTGCATCTGTCAATTACAAGATGTGCTCATCTCTTCATGAACAATTTGACAACTGAAAGGGCTAATATTGTCACTCATCAGATTATTGATCATTTAATCTTGTCTATAGACTAACTCTTATTATGTGTGAAATTCATTTCGATATACAGTACCAGTCAAAAGTTTGGACACGCCTACTCATTCTGTCACACCTGCTCCCGCTTCACCTCTCTGGCGCTCGAGGGTTGCCAGGACGCCCATCATTAAGCGCACCTGTCACCATCATTACGCGCATCAATGCTCATTAGACTTACCGGGACTCCTTCGCGTTTTTTAATAATGCCTGTCTGTTTCCTCTGTTTCATCCCTGTGTCAGCCTTACTGTGGTTTCCGTTTGCCCTGTCCAGACGCCGTCCGTATTCTGTTCCTGTCCGTGGTGATTAGATATACCTGCTTCTTGTCTCCAGCATCAAGCCTTACAGAATGCTGACACCACTATACGAAGCATCAGGGAGGATTTTGTTTTCGTTTTGTTGGTGACGTCATGTCCGGGTGCCGCCGCCAATGGAACCGGGGGTGCCTCAGCTGGCTCATCTGGCTTCCATGCCTTAGCTGGCTCAAGATGTTTCCTTGCCCCGGTTGGGTCAGCAGGCTCCCATCCCACGTCATGCCTTGCCTGGCTCGTCGGGCTCCTACGCCTCAGCCGGCTCATTGGGCTCCCATCCCACGTCATGCCTCAGTCGGCCCACCAGGCTCCCACGCCTTAACCGGCTTGTCGGGAATCTACGCCCCAGCCGGCTTGTCAGGCTTCTACGCCCCAGCCAGCTCATCAGGCTCGCCCAGGTGGGACAGTGGGTGGCGCCCCTAAAGATGGGGGTGCTGTCACGCTGGCTCCTGCTCTCCCTCTCTGGTGCTTGAGGGAGCCAAGCTGCCTTTCATTACACAAACCTGTCACCATCATTACGCGCTTCAGCGCTCATTGGATTCACCTGGACCCCTTCGATTCGTTGATTGACCCTCTATAAATCGGTCTGTTCCTCAGTTGTGTTCCCCAGGTCAGCATTATTGTCATTATGTCGTTTTGTTCCCCCTGTCCAGACGCTGATCCTGTTTTGTTATATCCGCTTATACATTAAATGTTCACTTCCTGTACTTGCTTCTCGTCTCCAGCGTCGATCCTTACACATTCAAGGGTTTTTCTTTATTTTTACTATTTTCTACATTGTAGAATAATAGTGAAAACATCAAACTATGAAATAACCCAAAAAGTCAAAATATATTATATATTTTAGATTCTTCAAAGTGGTCACCCTTTTCCTTGATGACAGCTTTGCACACTCTCAGCATTCTCTCAACCAGCTTCATGACGTAGTCACCTGGAATGCATTTCAATTAACAGGTGTGCAATGTCAAAAGTTAATTTGTGGAATTTCTTACCTTCTTAATGCGTTTGAGTCAATCAGTTGTGTTGTGACAAGGTAGGGTTGGTATACAGAAGATACAGTAGCAATGAGCGATCAAATAATTTGCAGCTGATAAATAGGCATAACAAAATCATCATTACACTATTGTCTTTCCCCATTAAATCAACCTCTTCACCCTTCTTATCATTCTGTTATACCTCATTTAAATGAAATTGTGGAATAAGGTGCACAGTTATCGCCCATTCATTCAATTGTAATTAATCAGTGAGGAGAGAGAGACGCATTAGTGCCTGGCTGGGTACCATCTAGGGTTGAATGGCGGGAACCTGGTTACAGAGATTCACCCCCCAAAACCACTCTCTTTTCCCAGGATAAATAACTGCGAGAAAACTGAAAAAATTATAATAAATGATTTATATGAACAGCGTGAAATATAAAATGACGTGAAATAGAACTGTTAAATTATATGCAATGTCTATATCTGGCTTCTCTACGGCCTCTCTGCATGATCGACCATCAACGCTCAGGGCGGGGACATACAACCCATCTCAGTATGGAGCGCAGTTCACAATGCATGTACTGTAGATCTATCACCTTGTCATGGTAACTTCTTTTCCTGTGACAGGTAGGACCTACATTTGCTGCAGCATAGTGTCATGACTCTCCTGTGAGGAGTCCACAGAGCCCTCTCACCGCAGGGGGGGGGGGGGGGGGGGGGGGGTGAGACCTCACTTCGATTGTAAATTGTAATGCAGCAGACGACTCCTTTCTGGTCTCTAGTATGGGTGAATGGAATGTCTGTTAGTCACAGAAGAGTTTACCGGACAAAAGCTCAACATCAAGCAATGAACATTGGGACAATATATTTCAACATCCGAATGTTGGGAATGATGAGAGACGGAAAATGAATGTCTATTTTGTGATGTCGTTAAAATTGTTATAAAGGTTATAACGAAAACACTGTAACTTGAGGAGCTTTACACGGTGTACATCAGGTTGACATCCTTTACGTTGTGTAGAAAATATCAAGGACAAAGATCATGTTTTTGTGACAATCGGATTGGGATTTTAGTTCTCTAACGAGATCATAATAAATGTGATACCTTGCCTCGTAACTAGCCACCTCCCAGGGAGCCCAGAGAGCGTGTCAGCATGACGAAAATACCCCCTTTTTACCCGAAGGTATAAAAGATTGAGTTAAGAATTAATGTATGGGACTAGAAGGACCACAAGCTGCAGCTAGGTCTACATTAGTCACAACCCTGAGAATCAGCACGAGGAAGACAAAGGAACCTCTAACAATCAATACTGTGGTTGAGTAGCACTTCTAAGAACTGTATCGAAGAAGGTGAATTTAAGTCGGACCATCCGGTTATTCTCTTCAAATCCTCGTCGCCTACACTGCTCTCATCACCACTCTGGGGATCATCGACACGGCTGATTAGCCGTCCTCAGAAGACCACTCCTCTAGAACGAGTGCAAGTAAACAGACAAATAAGAAGAAGGACATTGTGACCTCTTGTGGACATTCAGAGACTTACACCTGAGAATGAAGAAGGGCCAATTGACTCCTCACACAGCGGAACCCTTTCCACGAAGGCCTGGGTCCAACAGAGATACCCGACGAAGACCTTCAACACGTAAATACATGCATTACTTCTTACCCAAAAGAGCGGCAGTTCGGGACAAGGTATTAGGGTCTGTAGCAGGACATAGCTTTTTTAATAAACATTTGACTATTGTAGACTGGGCCTCTGTCTGTTTTCATTTCAATCAGTATCTTACAAATCCTGATGTAGCAGACTGAGTAGTTTAATGAACATTGAGAACTTAATTCTCTTGACAATTACACAATCAAACTTTAGTGGCCGTTGGCCTATGGCGGTTTTGGTGGTAAGAGGCAGAGGATCAAAGTGACAAATACTTCTCCATCCTGGACGGACGGACGGACGGACGGTGACACCTGGCAAACATTTATTAACATTCACAAAAACGCTGTCCAAAAACGATGTGAATTTACAATGCCATTTATAAACCCTCTCATTGGTTGCAGCGAGTGCTGAGCTATGTGAAATGTGTGTGGATCTCTCTGGATAGTAATCATGGTAATGCGCACATGGCCTCTGTTCCATTATAGATTTAAATGTTATGATTATCATGCCAGACTGTGTAGTCTAACCCAGCTCCAGTGTGGGCTATAACCATAAAGGAAGCCTTCTGAAATCCCCTAGGCTGATAAAGGACTGGCAATCTGCTCCCGGATAGAAATGTCAATGGCATTTTATTGAATATTCAGGAAGTACAGTGGGCACATTCCAAATAGCACCCTATTCCCTATATAGTGCACTACTTTTGACCAGGGCTCTGGTCAAAAGTAGTGCACTATATCGGGTTGTCCCTGGTCAAAGTAGTGCACTATATAGGGAATAGGTTGCCATTTTGGACGCATCCAGTGTTATCATCATGAACTTCATGTTCAAGGGGATATTAAATTGAAAAATACCTACTGATGTGTTGTGTGACACCTGGCAAACATTTATTAACATTCACAAAAACGCTGTCCAAAAACGATGTGAATTTACAATGCCATTTATGAACCGAATGAACCTCATTAACTTTGTGAATGGCCAATGTGATTTGTATTCAGGATTTATAAATACCAACAAATGAATAGCAATGTTTCTGTCTGATGTTATGCAGCTCCGCTATAATTGCAATGAAGCAGGAACCTTCTACCCAGTTTACCCTTTCAAATGAAACACTACCCTTTCGTAAGGTCGTGTCCAAGATTTTGGAGTGCGTGTGTGTGTGTGTGTACGAGGAACTTTCCCAGTCAGAGTAAAGTGTTTGTGTGTATGTACGTGTGTGTATTTGAGAATGCCTGGTTGGAGTAAAGGGGTCAGTTGGGTTGAAGTTCAGAAGGGCACCCTGGCACTCCTGCCGTGTTTGCCGTTTGGAATGCTGTCCTGCTGCTTGTAACAAACACACACACACACACACACACAGTTTGGCATGCTGTCTTTCTGCCTCGTAACAACCTCTGAATTATTCAATCCGCGTCTCAATCTCCCTCTTTTCACCTGAAAGACTTCGGATTTGATGGTGCAGGAAGGGAGGGAGGGGGGGAGGAAGGGAGAGAAAGAGTAGGAAAACTCTCTCTCTCTGCCTCTCCTCTCCCTCTTTCACCTCATCTGCCTCCCTCATGTCATAGGAGTAAGATGACGCTATCCCTTACCACTGACCTAAAAGTTAGAATTGAAGGAGAGAAAGCTGATCCTAGATCTGTACATAGTGTTAACTGCTACCTGCAGCCTTTTCGTTAACAGGAGATGAGCTGTGCATTAACGTCTATGGGAGCACATCACACATCATAGTCATCAGCCCTGGTTAGATGTAATTAGAACCGATTATTGTGCTGATGCAGATGGACACAATGGAGCGTTAGGTAATGTACTTCTCGTGGTGTTTTAGTGGCAGCACTGAAAGGGGTATAGAGGGCAGGCATACCGTTAACATTGAAAGGCATATTCTGTTACACCGCAAGATAAAAGGCACAAATAATGACATGCATATGAATCCCTGCAATAGACATCACTGAGTGGATGCTAGTCCCTAAAGACTAGACATATAAAGTGTGCACTAGTCCATGTAAATTTGAATTAATCAAATGTGTGCTAGTCCATATAACATTATGAAGCGCGGGCTACTCACTAGACCAGACCAAATGTGTCTAATGCATGTGCATACCTGATTAGATAATACTGTAACTTAGTTGCTACTATTGAATAGGTGCACAGACAGTGCATCCACAAGGTCTTAGTGAATTAGCTCTTAAGAACTAAAACGTTTGAACTCCAGTTAAAGGTTCAAACTCCAGTTCTAGCCAATGTTTTATCTACCCAAACTATAGTGTCTCAGCTTTGAGCTAGTATCCTACAGTGTAGTAGCTCACCAGTCTCTGCTCTGTTGTTCTACTCATTGCTGTGTTTCTGGGAGCTGGATCACCGGTTCAGGGTGGCTCATTCTACTTCGAACTACTCATCTCTATCTTCCACAGTGCTGCTCTCTTTCGATTAGGCTGTCTTTTTTTTTTGGGGGGGGGGGGGGGGGGGGGGGGGGGGGGGGGGTGCGTGAGTTTGTGAAAGTGTGTGTGTGTGTGTGTGTGTGTGTGTTAAGGTGTGTGTGTGTGGAAGAGAGAGTTAATGAGACGTCAGCGGCCCCCTCTTTTCCTCCCAGTGGGGTAATAGTGAGCCCCAATAGAGATGTGTGTGTGCGGGGTGGGGGGTTAATGGAGACACACACACACACACAGGCCCCTACCCTAGGCAATTAATCTCCTCTTCCTCTGCCCATCTCTTCTCCCATTCACCTCGCCACAAACCCAGCCCTGTTCTGTCCTGTACGCTAAATAACAACACCCACTCGCACACACCATGACGACCCAAGCAACAGTCCTACGGCTAAACTCAAGGATACATGTACAGTAGAGGATCTTCGTAAACCATCCTTCTGTTCAAAATGCTCCAATAGGAGTTCTAGGACAAAGCATATTTCTACCATTCTTTTCTCCTTAGGTATTGACTTCTACATTTCAGCAAGTCATGAGTCCCCATTAATGGCCTTGATGGTTCTCCAGAGACCTCTTCAGTCACTACTACATGTCCCTTTAGCAATAACACAGCAAGCGCTGTGTAAATAAACCATTATCAATCCGAAATAGATTTTTCCATTGCGTTATTGACTGTACGTTTGTTTATGTGTAACTCTGTGCTGTTGTTTTTGTCGCACTGCTTTGCTTTATCTTGTTGTAAATCAGTTGTAAATTAGAACTTGTTCTCAACTGGTCTACCGGGTTAAATAAAGGTGAAATAAAAATACAAAATAAAAAAATACAAAATGATAGGATTGTGATGATTTGGGCTTATCTTTATGTTGTCCAGAATCTAGCTATGGACATTCAATCATAAATCATACTGTATGTATTTTCCTATACATTTTTTATCCTTCATGTAATTCAATGTATATTTGTAGCCAAAACAATGCTGTTATCGTGTATGTATAAGTCTATTGTATGTTCTAAGTTTCATATGGAGAATGGGATGGACAATGTATCTACAGACAACAGATTAGGTTCACTGAAATCAAACTACAATACTTTCCTAAACCAAATGACGTATAGACAGCAATGTGGCTCATTTACTGTTTGCTATACAACTATAAGGGTCATTATAAGTAGTAGAGGAAGGACAAAAGCAGTGCACTATAAAGAGATAGGGCGCCATTTGGGACGCAGTCATTGTCTGCATGGACAGCCGCAGAGAGATCCTGTCCTCCACTGATTAAAGTTCCCCCTCCCTAGATCCTCAGAGCAGGAAGACCTTGAGAGATTAATGGCCAATCGCGAACCGGCCTTACCTCCATTAACCACGGCAGCCAACATTTACATAATGTACACATAATGTTGATAACGTGCTGAGTCATCCTGTGCTGATTCGAACAGGCCTCAGATAAGTCACCAGGGCCCGGGTCTCAGCATTCAACATGTCAAATCATTTTACACATAAAACACCTTCGAGGCCAAATACATCTCCGTCTCGACATACATACATCATCTGAACGGATCAAAAATATCTCCCCCATTCAATATAGTTCAAATGATATCGTAGAGCAGAATATAATAGCTGTTTTTGTGAATCAAGAAGAGTGAGATGGTAAGTAACATGACATCATAACTTTGAGTGATATTATTTTGTGGGGTTTCTTTATGCTGCAAAGGGAATCCTTCAGAGTCATAGTTGTGTCATCTCCCAAAGGGTCAATTAGCTTTGTAGGAATAAACACGATATACAGTGCATTCGGAAAGTATTCAGACCCCTTGACTTTTTCCACATTTTGTTAAGTTACAGCCTTATTCTATAACGTTTTTTTCCCTCATCAATCTACACACAATAGCCCATAATGACAAAGCAAAAACAAGTTTTTATAAATTTTCGCAAATTCATTACAAATAAAAAAAATCTGATATCACATTTACCTAAGTATTCAGACCCTTTACTCAGTACTTTGTTGAAGTACTTTGTTGAAGTACAAGCTTGGCACACCTCTCCAGAGATGTTCGATCGGGTTCAAGTCCTGGCTCTGACTGGGCGGCTCAAGGACATTCAGAGACTTGTCCCAAAGCTACTCCTGTGTTGTCTTGGCTGTGTGCTTAGGGTCATTGTCCTGTTGGAAGGCCGAACCTTCGCCCCAGTCTGAGGTCCTGAAAGTTCCGTAGCAGGTTTTCATCTTTGCCTCAATCCTGATTAGTCTCCCAGTCCCTGCCGCTGCAAATCAAAATCATCTCACAGCATGATTAGGCCACAAGCATGCTTCACCGTAAGGATGGTGCCAGGTTTCCTCCAGATGTGACGCTTGGCATTCAGGCCAAACAGTTTTATCAGACCAGAGAATCTTGTTTCTCATGGTCTGAGAGTCTTAAGGTGCCTTTTGGCAAACTCCAAGCTGTCTGTCATGCGCCTTTTACTGAGGAGTGGCTTACGTTTGGCCAATCTACCATAAAGGCCTGATTGGTGGAGTGCTGCAGAGACAGTTGTTCTTCTGGAGGTTTCTCCCATCTCCACAGAGGAACTCTAGAGCTCTGTTAGAGTGACCATCACCTCCCTGACCAAGGCCCTTCTTCCCCGGGCTTGGTGGTTCCAAACTTCTTCCATTTAAGAATGATGGAGGCCACTGTGTTCTTGGGACCTTCAATGCTGCAGAAATACACAATCCTGTCTCGGAGCTCACGGACAATTCCTTCGACCTCATGGCTTGGTTTTTGTTCTGACATACACTGTCAACTGTGGGACCTTATATAGACAGGTGTGTGCCTTTCCAAATAATGTTTAATCAATTGAATTTACCACAGGTGGACTCCAATCAAGGTGTAGAAAAATCTCAAGGATGATCAATGGAAACAGGATGCACCTAAGCTCAATTTCGAGGATCATAGCAAAAGGTCTGAATACTTATGTAAATAAATGTTTTCTGCTGTTTCTCTTAAGACATTTGCAAAACTGTCTTCCATTCCTCATGCTAACACACACACACAGGCTCTCAGATCTCCACACACACACAGGCTCTCAGATCTCCACACACACACACACACACACACACACACACACACACACACACACACACACACACACACACACACACACACACACACACACACACACACACACACACACACTCTCAGATCTCCACATGAACACCAGGATCAATACATCCCCTGGAGAGCCCCCTACCACACACACACACACTACAATCTGCATATAAATCAAAATAAATACATTTTTATTAGTCACATACACATGTTTAGCAGATGTTATTGCGGGTGTAGCGAAATGCTTGTGTTTCTAGCTCCAACAGAGCAGTAAAATCGAACAATTCACAACAATACACACAACCTAAAAGTAAACATTATTAAATGTGACAAGTGTTCCATTATTGAAAGTGCCAGTGATTTCAAGTCTATGTATATAGGGCAGCAGCCTCGAAGGTGCAGGGTTACGTAACCGGGTGGAAGCCGGCTAGTGATGGCTATTTAACAGTCTGATGGCCTTGAGATAGAAGCTGTTTTTCAGTCTCTCGGTCCCAGCTTTGATGCACCTGTACTGATCTCACCTTCTGGATGTTAACGGGGTGAACAGGCAGTGGCTCGAGTGGTTGTTGTCCTTGATTATCTTTTTAGCATTCCTGTGATATCTGGTGCTTTAGGTGTACTGGAGGACAGATAGTGTGCCCCCGGTGATGCGTTGGGCAGAGCGCACCACCCTCTGGAGAGCCCTGTGGCTGTGGGCAGTACAATTGCCGTCCCAGGCGGTGAGGGTTTTAGCTACCAAGCCAAATTTCTTCAGCCTCCTGAGGTTGAAGAGGCGCTGTTGTGCCTTCTTCACATCACTGTCTGTGTGGTTGGACCATTTCAGATCGTCAGTGATGTGTACGCAGAGGAACTTGAAGCTTTCCACCTGCTCTAATGCAGTCCCGTCGATGTGGATAGGGGCGTGCTCCCTCTGTTGTTTCCTGAAGTCCACGATCAGCTCCTTTGTTTTCTCGACATTGAGTGAGAGGTTATTTTCCTGGCACCACACTCCCAGGGGTCTCACCTCCTTTCTGTAGGCTGTCTCGTCCTTGTTGGTAATCAAGCCTACTACTGTTGTCTGCAAACTTGACGATTGAGTTGGAGGCGTGCGTGGCCATGCAGTCATAGAGAGATAGAAGCTGTTTTTCAGTCCCTCGGCCCCGGCTTTGATGCACCTGTACTGTCTTCGGGGCGAACGGGGCGAACAGCGGGGCGAACAGGCCTGTGACACCGGGTGCTGTCCCCAATTCTTCGTTATGTACACAGTAACCCAATTATCCCTGCAGTAGGACGGACAGTAAATGGACTCCTGATGAGATAAGAAGCAGCACACCTCCTGACTGGCTGAGATCTAAACCCGCCGCAGGTAAAGCCATTAAACACACACTGTCCCTGACCGCATGGCCTTGGTACTGACAGATGAACTCAACTCCACTCTGATGCTGGACGCTAGGTAAACATAAAACAGAGAAAGCTCTTCTACAGCGTTGGACACGCACACACACACACACACACACACACACTGTGTGTTAGCCTACATAGCTGAGGAGACGTGTGTGTCATGGCGACTTAAGCCTTTGACACGTGTGTCTGAGTCAGGACCTCTGAGTGTGATCATGCATAACCATTGGCCTGGCTTCAGCTCTATTGCGAGCAGCTCTAATGTTATTCTCTCAACACTGTGTTTCTGCCAAAGTCTCTGGCTCACTGCATAACAGGTACGGAATATGGAGTGAGCAAGACCTTGCAGGTGAAACTAAATCAATCATGATGCTATTCAGATGTATTCTTTGGAGGAGAGAAGAGTTTAGTGAAAGAGAAAAGAAAACCATCAAGACGACACAGGTGAGCTACATCAGAAAATAAAGATTTGAAAGAAGAAGTTGAAGAAAAGCTTGAAAGATGTCAGTCAGACTTCAGATGCTTCATACAGTTGAAGACGGAAGTTTACATACACTTAGGTTGGAGTCATTAAAACTCATTTTTCAACCACTCCACAAACTTATTGTGAGCAAACTATAGTTTTGGCAAGTTTGTTAGGTCATCTACTTTGTGGATGACAAGTAATTTTTCCAACAATCGTTACAGACAGATTATTTAATTTATAATTCACTGTATCACAATTCCAGTGGGTTAGAAGTTTAGATACACTAAGTTGACTGTGCCTTAAACAGCTTGGAAAATTCCAGAAAATTATGTCATGGCTATAGAAGCTTCTGATAGGTTAATTGACATAATTTGAGCCAATTGGAGGTGTACCTGTGGATGTGTTTCAAGGCCTACCTTCAAACACTGTACCTCTTTGCTTGACATCATGTGAAAATCAAAAGAAATCAGCCAAGACCTCAGAAAGAAAATTTAAGACCTCCAGAAGTCTGGTTAATCCTCGGAAGCAATTTCCAAATGCCTGAAGGTACCACGTTCAACTATACAAACAAAGGTACGCAAGTATAAACACCATGGCATTCTGTCTTCTAGAGATGAATGTACTTTGGTGCAAAAAGTGCAAATAAATCCAAGAACAACAGCAAAGGACCTTGTGATGATGCTGGAGGCAACAGGTATAAACGTATCTATATCCACAGTAAAAGGAGTCCTATATCGACATAACCTGAAAGGCCGCTCAGCAAGGAAGAAGCCACTGCTCCAAAACCGCCATAAGAAAGACAGACTACGGTTTGAAACTGCACATGGGGACAAAGATCATACTTTTTGGAGAAATGTCCTCTGGTCTGATGAAACAAAATAAGAAATGTTTGGCCATAATGACCATCGTTATGTTTTGAGGAAACAGGGGAATGGCTTGCAAGCCAAAGAACACCATCCCAACCATGAAGCACAGGGGTGGCAACATCATGTTGTGGGGGTGCTTTGCTGCAGGAGGGACTGGTGCACTTCACAAAATGAGGCTGGAAAATTATGTGGATATATTAAAGCAATATCTCATCTAATGCTTGGTCACAAATGGACAATGACCCCAAGCATACTTCCAAAGTTGAAGCAAAATGGCTTAAGGACAAAAAAGTCAAGGTATTGGAGTGGCCGTCACAAAGCCCTGACCTCAATCCCATAGAACATTTATGGGCAGAACTGAAAAATCGTGTGCGAGCAAGGAGGCCTACAAACCTGACTCAGTTACACCAGCTCTGTCAGGAGCAATGGACAAAATTCACCCAACTTATTGTGGAAAGCTTGTTGAAGGCTACCCGAAACGTTTGACCCAAATTATACAATTTAAAGGCAATGCTACCAAATACTAGTGTATGTGAACTTCTATCCCACTGGGAATGTGATGAAAGAAATAAAAGCTGAAATAAATAATTCTCTCTGCTATTATTCTGACATTTCACATTCTTAAAATAAAGTGGTGATCCTAACTGACCTAAGACATGGAATTTTTACTTCGATTAAATGTCAGGAATTGTGAAAAACTGAGTTTAAACATATTTGGCTAAGGTGTATGTAAACTTCTGACTTACACTGTATAGTTACAGCAGGTCAAGGTAAGAGAGTCAGACACACACACACTCACAACAACATCACTCACACTTACTTCCGGTATTGAGTTGTTGGTCCTGTGGGTCGGGCGGATGGGGCATCAGCATCCTCCTCCTGAATCCTGCTCACGATGGCTGCAGAAGCTGGGGTCCTTGGGATATGTTGCCTCCTCCAGATTTGAGGTCTTATCAATGCCTTGCCCAGCTCCTCGAGAAAAGCTTCTCTGGAGCTTCCCTCTGTTCCAATATGGGTTCAATGCTTTCCAGATGACAAACGCGTTGTACTCCAATATGTCAAAGATGTTGAAGAATATCACAAGTGGCCAGAGTAGGGTTCTTCTTTTGCAGCTGTACCAGTCACCAGCTTGTCTAAATTGTCCACCCCTCCTTTTGTGGCATTGTAATCTATTCTGATTTCTGTTTTTTGATGTTCCTGGCCACAGATTCTCCCATCCCTATTTAGCGTACTCATGAGTACCACATTTTTGCAATTCTTTGGCAGGTAGGACACTAGGGACGTGTCGGACGTGATCACAAACTTAGAGGAATTGATATGCCTGTTCGTGTATTCAACAGCTGAGGTGAGAGCTCTGGCTTGTTTTTTTTGTACTGTTCCTACAATCGTCAGCTTCCTCTTGAGGAGCTCCTGTCCCAGCTTGTGCAAAGTAAAAAAGTTATTGCATGTGATGTTGTGGCCATGTGTCCCTGTGTCACATCCAGGACAACCCGCATCCCTTGCTTATTCTCAGGGGCTCCTCCATCTGTCTTCTCTGTAAACACGTGCAAGTTCCATGCATATGATGAAGCAGCATCACAGGCAGCCCAGGTCTCGATTTCATATTTTGCGGGTTTAGACGGTATGTACTGCCTGAATGGGCAGCGGCCTCTAAATGGCATAAGATGCTCATCAACAGTAACATTGGGCCCAGGGTTGTCAAACAGGGGAAGGCGGTCCACCCACTTGTCCCACACGGACCTGTTTGCAGCTAGCTTGTCTCTCTGCCGCTAAGCTGGTCTGGTGTCTTGGTTATCGAAGCAGATAATCCTGAAAATAATGTGGGAGTTTTCCAGAGACATTGTTGCAGAGAAAAGTTATCTGCCAGTTTCTGCATCCCACAGGGATTCTGTTGATTCCCCATTGGATCTTAAAACACCAGCAAGGATAAGAACCCCAAAGTATGCATGTAAATGAGTTGGTTCATCTCCTTCCATCTGTCTCCATCTGTCTCCATCTGTCTCCAAAAACACGCCTTCCCTCCAGTCCAGAATGATTTCCTGGATGGCGTCTGGGATGAACAGTTCAAAAGAATACTTTTTGTCCTGCACATGAGTAACCGCCATCCTCTGCAAAAAAAATTATTCTACAGCCCTCTGAGCAGAGAGTCTTTTTGCCATACTGATTGATTGTGGTAAGGAGCCACACATGCAAAGCTATTTATTTGTTGTGTTCCTCCCCCAATTTGAACCTGGCTGGGGTAGAGTGTGGGAAATACTGTTTTTTTTTGTTGTTTTTTTTGTTTGTTTTTTACAGTGTATTGAAATAATGTATAGAAATAATGTATTGTAATAACATTGTGCAGGTTCCCGTAATACATTGTGTAGTTTCACATACTACAAAGGGTAAAGAGTGCGAGAAAAGCGGGAGACAGGCAGACAGGCAGGGAGACAGACAGGTTATTGGTGCTATGTTGAAACAGCAGGCCCAGGGAGAAGGAAGACCGAGTGAAGGCACACAGCAAACATTTGTGTTTCATTTTTACTTGTTTTCACCTACACATACTTTTCCACACTTGTATTACTCTCAGTGGACCTGAACACAATAGTGTGCACTCATTGGAAATCGGTTATTTTATTTTATGTTCTTCACAGAAAATGAGCCAAGGCCAATGAGTCTCAGGTTGAAAAAATAATTCATTGTATCATTTTTCTTTTAGTAAACAATGAAAATGGGTCCCACAGACCCGAACACCACACAAGGGTTAAGTAACAGTAATTTCTGGTTGTAGTAACATTTTGAGGCTGAGCCATTAAGAAGGCTGTTAAAGATGAGCAATGGGTTGTTTATGGAACTGTCAGAAGGTGATTTACAAAAGTGGCACTAATTGGTGGGTGACTCATAGCCCACAGAACCCTCCAGTGTAAAAATGATCTATTTGATCATTTGCCCACTTTAAAGTGTCCTAGAACCACTTCCATGGTCACATTGGTGGTATATACAGTACAGTGCCTTTGATAAGCATTCAGACCCATTTACTTTTCCCACATTTTGTTACTTTACAGCCTTATTCTAAAATGGATTAAATAAATACAAATCCTCAGCAATCTACACACAATACTCCACAATGACAAAGCGAAAACAGAAATACCCTCTGCTATGAGATTTGAAATTGAGCTCAGTGTCACACCCTGATCTGTTTCACCTGTCTATATAAGGTCCCACAGTTGACAGTGCATGTCAGAGCAAAAACCAAGCCATGAGGTTGAATTGTCCGTAGAGCTCTGAGAAAGCATTGTGTCGAGGCACAGATTTGGGGAAGGGTACCCAAAAATGTGTGCAGCATTGAAGGTCCCCAAGAACACAGTGGCCTCCATCATTCTTAAATGGAAGAAGTTTGGAACCACCAAGACTCTCCCTATTGCTGGCCGCCCAGCCAAACTGAGAAATCGGGGGAGAAGGGATTTGGTCAAGGAGTTGACCAACAACCTGAAGGTCACTTTGACAGAGCTCTAGAGTTCCTCTGTGGAGATGGGAGAACCTTCCAGAAGGACAACCATCTCTGCAGCACTCCACCAATCAGGCCTTTATGTTAGAGTGGCCAGACGAAACCACTCCTCAGTTAAAGGAACATGACAGCCCGCTTGGAGTTTTCTAAGAGGCACCAAAAGACTCTCAGAACATGAGAAACAAGATTCTCTGGTCTGATGAAACCAAGATTAAACTCTTTGACCTGAATGCCAAGCGTCACGTCTGAAGGAAACCTGGCACCATCCCTACGGTGAAGCATGGTTGTGGCAGCATCATGCTGCAGGGATGTTTTTCAGCGGCAGGAACTGGGAGAGCTCAGGACAGACTGGGGGCGAAGGTTCACCTTCCAACAGGACAATGACCCTAAGCACACAGCCAAGACAATGCAGGAGTGGCTTCGGGACAAGTCTCTGAATTTCCTTGAGTGGCCCAGCCAGAGCACGGACTTGAACCAGATCTAACGTCTCTGGAGAGACCTGAAAATAGTTTTGCAGCAACACTCCCCATCCAACCTGACAGAGCTTGAGAGGATTTGTAGAGAAGAATGGGAGAAATTCCCCAAATACAGATGTGCCAAGCTTGTAGTGTCATACCCAAGAAGTTTATATGTTTTAATCGCTACCAAAAGGTGCTTCAACAAAGTACTGAGTAAAACATCCAATATAAATTAGCATTTTTTTTTTTTTTTTAACTGGTTATGCTTTCTCATTATTGGGTATCGTGTTTACATTGATGAGGGAAACAAATATTTAATATATGTTAGAATAAGGCTGTAATGTAACACAATTTGGAAAAAGTCAAGGGGTCTGAATACTTTCCGAAGGCCCTGTAACGTCGACTCCTGACAAGTGCGCTTCGGATAAGTACAAACTCATTTCAAGTGCACTAAAGTTTTCCAGTCTCGATTCAAGTACATGCTCTTTAAATGCTCCTGATAAATGCACGGGCACACGTGGAGAACATTAGTCTTTTGTACTTCATTGGAGTCCATTTTACTCTCCTAGTTCTTTTCATGTCAGAAATGTATAACATTGGGGATGTGAATTCCACCTGCCGATGAAGTAGTTTAATGTCAGCTATAAGCCCCTGCTGAAATACTTTAGGCCTTTGTCTACTAGATATAGCAATGCAGCTTCACACACAGCCATACAGCCTAGATTAAATGAAAAACTTTGTAATAAATAGACCCTTCTAGGAACTGAAGTAGAAGAGGCTCGAGGCTTCTCAAGAAAAGCAAAACTACCAATCGATCAATGAAGGAAGTTCTTTATTAACTTCTATGTGGGCATCTATTCCTGCAGACCTCACAATGGACAAACACATCTTCTGAGGCGTCAGCATGTAGAAATGCGCTTAGATGGGGGCTTCGCCGAGCTCGGTGGGTATTTTAAATGAGTTATCGTAGGGTCTGCTAGGCCTGCTAGGGCTAATATCAGCTCCTCTGCACTGCAGAGATAAGTTTACCATTACCCCATCCTGCAGTTGTCTGTCTCTCTGAGTTAGTATAGCAATGCTAAAGCTAGACAAGCCACCTGGGCACCTTCCTTCTTTAATTTCATTCATTTTCTAACCCGGGCAATACATTTAGAGAATTCTCCCTTTCTCTCTTTCCTTCCTTCATTTCATTTCATTCTGTATCTATTGGACGTTGTGAGTCATGGCCGCTCCAGCAGACTCTTTAGAAGGGGAACGGTCAGGAGAGGAGAGCACGTTGATTTTATAAGTATGCTTGTATGAATAAATAAATCTGGAAGTACCTGTATTTACACTCAAAATTTAAAAGAAGCCACGTGCGCCCCATAATAAGAATGTAGTTTGAGGAGTTAGCAAGGTAACTTTGGTCAACTCTGAGTTCAACTCGGGATAACCGGTACCACGAAAGTGGCTCACCTTTTAGTCAGCTAAATTTCCATGGCAATGAATCCTTCAGATCTAACCTGCTGGCTAACTCAGGGCAAACTCCAATATCCTTAATGAGATGGTCTGAGCCACAAGTTGAGGACCAATGAAATCAGATTCCCTCCCTCTTGCATCATCTTCCCTTTAATTTTGTGTGTAAAAAAATAGTAATGTTAAAATACCTATCACATTAGACATTTAGTAATGATATAATGCATTTGAAACTTCACACACAGTAAAACCTTTGTATATTTTTATTGATAGTGGGAAAAAGAGTGCTTGTGCATTGATAAGCACAGCAAAGCACACCAAAGATGGCATTAACAATAAGTAATAAAATAAAAAGCCTAGTCCACACCATATCCTGAAGAATTTGCAAGAAAACTTTCATTTAATTTTGATTTTAGCGCAAATGAGAATGTGTCACTGACTCACCTATGGATTGATTGATTGTCTCAATAAAGAGTTTGGCGTTCGGCTAGCCACGTGCGACAAACACGCGCAGTTACAAGCCTGCGAGAGTAGGCGGCAGGGTGACAAGCAATATCCACGGTTACAGTACGGATGAAGCCTGAGCTGGAATGTGAAGCTAACTGCAGCTGACTAGCCGTAGAAAACCCTGAGTAGATCTAGCTTGCTTCGTAGTATACCCCTCTGATTTCAGAAGGACTTGGAAGGAAAAGCAATAAATGTTTTTATAAAGCTAGGGGGCAGAATTTTCACTTTTGGATAAATAGTGTGCCCAATTTCAACTTCCTGCTACTCATGCCAAGAATATAAGATATGCATAGTATTCATAGATGTGGATAGAAAACACTCTGAAGTTTCTAAAACTGTTTGAATCATGTCTGTGAGTATAACAGAACTTATGTAGCAGGCAAAACCCCGAGGACTGACTGTTCAGATTTTTTTCCCCCCTCTCTGTTCCCTGTATTGTCTTTGCCATGGGATATTTGATAGGAACCTATTTTCAGAACCTACTTCCACTGGATGTCGCCGGTCTTTGGAATTTGGTTGAGGTTATTCCTTTGTGCAATGAAGAAGTAGGCCAACTCGGAACTGGGGACACTTTTGAGAGTTGCGCAAGATGTGAAAAGCGCTGGTTTGTTTTCTTTCCTGTATTGAATACAGATTGCCCCGTCTACAATTTGATTGATTATTAACGTTTAAAAATACCTAACGTGGTATTACAAAAGTAGTTTGAAATATTTTGGCTAAGTTTATAGGCAACTTTTGAAATATTTTGAAGTGACGTTGCGGTTTTCTAAGCAGTTTTTTTCTGGATAAAACGCACTTTATAAATGGACATTTTGGATATACAGTGGGGCAAAAAAGTATTTAGTCAGCCACCAATTGTGCAAGTTCTCCCACTTAAAAAGATGAGAGAGGCCTGTAATTTTCATCATAGGTACACTTCAACTATGACAGACAAAATGAGAAAAAAAATCCAGAAAATCACATTGTAGGATTTTTTATGAATTTATTTGCAAATTATGGTGGAAAATAAGTATTTGGTCACCTACAAACAAGCAAGATTTCTGGCTCCCACAGACCTGTAACTTCTTCTTTAAGAGGCTCCTCTGTCCTCCACTCGTTACCTGTATTAACGGCACCTGTTTGAACTTGTTATCAGTATAAAAGACACCTGTCCACAACCTCAAACAGTCACACTCCAAACTCCACTATGGCCAAGACCAAAGAGCTGTCAAAGGACACCAGAAACAAAATTGTAGACCTGCACCAGGCTGGGAAGACTGAATCTGCAATAGGTAAGCAGCTTGGTTTGAAGAAATCAACTGTGGGAGCAATTATTATGAAATGGAAGACATACAAGACCACTGATAATCTCCCTCGATCTGGGGCTCCACGCAAGATCTCACCACCTTGGGGTCAAAATGATCACAAGGACGGTGAGCAAAAATCCCAGAACCACACGGGGGGACCTAGTGAATGACCTGCAGAGAGCTGGGACCAAAGTGACAAAGCCTACCATCAGTAACACACTACGCCGCCAGGGACTCAAATCCTGCAGTGCCAGACGTGTCCCCCTGCTTAAGCCAGTACATGTCCAGGCCCGTCTGAAGTTTGCTAGAGAGCATTTGGATGATCCAGAAGAAGATTGGGAGAATGTCATTTGGTCAGATGAAACCAAAATAGAGGTTTTTGGTAAAAACTCAACTCGTCGTGTTTGGAGGACAAAGAATGTTGAGTTGCATCCAAAGAACACCATACCTACTGTGAAGCATGGGGGTGGAAACATCGTGCTTTAGGGCTGTTTTTCTGCAAAGGGACCAGGACGACTGATCCGTCTAAAGGAAAGAATGAATGGGGGCATGTATCGTGAGATTTTGATTGAAAACCTTCTTCCATCAGCAAGGGCATTGAAGATGAAACGTGGCTGGGTCTTTCAGCATGACAATGATCCCAAACACACCGCCCGGGCAACGAAGGAGTGGCTTCGTAAGAAGCATTTAAAGGTCCTGGAGTGGCCTAGCCAGTCTCCAGATCTCAACCCCATAGAAAATCTTTGGAGGGAGTTGAAAGTCCGTGTTGCCCAGCAACAGCACCAAAACATCACTGCTCTAGAGGAGATCTGCATGGAGGAATGGGCCAAAATACCAGCAACAGTGTGTGAAAACCTTGTGAAGACATTTGACCTCTGTCATTGCCAACAAATGGTATATAACAAAGTATTGAGATAAACTTTTGTTATTGACCAAATACTTATTTTCCACCATAATGTGCAAATAAATTCATAAAAAATCCTACAATGTGATTTTCTGTATCTTTTTTTCTAATTTTGTCTGTCATAGTTGAGGTGTACCTATGATGAAAATGACAGGCCTCTTTCATCTTTTTAAGTGGGAGAACTTGCACAATTGGTGGCTGACTAAATACTTTTTTGCCCCACTGTATATGGATGGAATTAATCGAACAAAAGGACCAATTGTGATGTTTATGGGACATATTGGAGTGCCAACAAAAGAAGCTCGTCAAAGGTAAGGCATGAATTAAAAAAAAATCTGTGTTTTGTGAAGCGTCTGCAGGGTTGTAATATGCTCCTTTGTTCACTGCTGGTGCAGATGCTGCAGGCTATCAGCTTCTTATGCTTTCGCCGAAAAGCATTTTTAAAATCTGACATGTTGGCTGGATTCACAACAAGTGCAGCTGTAATTGAGTGTCCTACATGTGTGATTTAATGAAAGTTTGAATTTTATGGCGTTTTATTTGAATCTGGCGCTCTGCATTTCCCCTGGCAATTGGCCAGTTGAGACATTTGTGTCCCGCCTATCCATAAGAGGTTTTTAAAGAACAGGAGAAAGTACTTCACTTTAGAAACAAGATATTCACATTGAAATACACACCCTCCTAAATTACTGTCTCTCTCATTTCACGTTTTTTGTATCGTCCCTCAGGCATAATAGAAGTGCCCATCCTAACTAGCGGTTACATATCTGGGTAGTATAAACACATTGGTATGAATAAAGACACACCGGTGCAACATCTGAAAAACCAGACAGTCAACACAATTTGTCAAGGTGTTTCTGTTGAGTCCTGGTGCCCAAACAGCAATTCTAATGCAAATTAAAAAATCAAGGCTGCAAAGCACTAAAAATAGTGAAAGCTGCAAAAGAGGCCCATCAATTAAACTCACCCCTGGGGGACAGCTATAACATTTCTATGGAGAAATCCAGTGTGTTTCTGCTGGATGTGCAATACAACATTCTGCTAATGAAGTACACATGCACTACAAGGCCAGAGACAAGGGCATCTACATAACACTTTAAACACTGCTGCTGTTTTAATAATGTCATATAAAGTCCTGTTTTAAGGCTCTACAATAAGAAGGAATAGCATTATATATTTAGTGTATACTCAATGATAAATATGAAGAGTTTACAAGATGAGATAATGATCAATTCAAGCTTGAAAGGCTAAAGTACTGTACAATGTCTTTGACAATTGATTGTCCCTTTAAATCCCCTTCCAATGGACACAGAGTTCTTCTGGAGAGCACAACTCAGGACCTCATTGGACAGGGAGCCAACTGGAGAGAACATTGGATGACATCATTGGTTGAATGAATGTCACAGCTGATGTTTCCGATAGGCTCAGAAAACACTGCCATGGGAAGGGCTGTTATGAAAGGGGGGAAGTGGGATACCTAGTCAGTCCATCTGAATATATTCAACTGAAAAGTGTCTTCCGCATTTAACCCGCATTCAATCAGAGAGGTGCAGGGATCAGTGGGTTAACTGCCTTGCTCAGGGGCAGAATGACATATTTTTACCTTGTCAGCTCAGGGATTTTATCCAGCAAACTTCAGGTTACTGGCCCAACGCTCTGTGGTGACTGTATTACCGCCACACCGGCATTCATGAGTCATGACCGCAGTAAAATTCTACATGACCATTTAGTCACGGTAATCTCCTTTTATGCACTCTGGATAATAATTTGTAGTAGCCTACCCAACTCGCTAACGATCATCAGGTCACTAATGGTCTGGTACTCAGGGCTCTATTGTCTCTCTTACCACTCTGACATCGAAAATCACATCAAACACATCATCAAAACAGTAGGTGCTTTTAAAACTCACCTTACTGTGATTGATACATTTGAAGAAAGAAGTTGAACAATAGGTTGTAACTGAGTGAAAAACATTTATTGTGGATGTTGTTTCAAAGCCTAACACAATGGAACGGACAGTGCTTTCTAAGGTGATGAAACCTCGTAAGGATCGGACCCATCATCTCAATTTACGCCTAAAATGACATACCCAAATCTAACTGCCTGTAAGCTCAGGACCTGAAGCAAGGATATGCATATTCTTGATACGATTTGAAAGGAAACACCTTGAAGTTTGGGGAGATGTGAAATGAATGTAGGAGAATATAACACATTAGATTTGGTAAAAGATAAAACAAACAAAAACACATGCATTTCCTATTTTATTTTTGTTGCATCATCTTTGAAATGCAAAAGAAAGGCCATACATTGACATAGGATGATGGGTGTAATTTAGATGTTGTCCACAAGAGGGCAGCAGTGTGTGTCCAAAGTTTTAGACTGATACATTCAAGATGTTTTTAAAATGTTTAAATATATATATTTTTTATAATAACCTTTATCTAACTAGGCAAGAATAAGAGATCTACATAATATTTAGCTTCCCTAAAAGGTACTAACCTTCACACTTCTAGATGGCCGGGCGGGGGTGGGTGTGGAGCTTAGGGACAGCAGAGGGATCAGACTGGAGGATCCAGGTCCTACGTTTGAATGAGTGGGGGATGGAGGAGTCTCTGCCACTATTGAGGATTTTAAAAAATCTGTTAGAATAACTCAAGTTTACTATTACTTATTTTATTTAACCTTTATTTTAGCAGGGGGTGAGCACTGCATCAATACATCAAATACACAACACATTGTCCTCCCAAGGAACCATCCTTAGTAGACAAGAGGAGTTGCTTTGTGGTCTGATCGAAGGGTTCCAGGATGTGGCCGAATGTCACCACCTAGCATTGGACGCATTGTGGGAGACATTTCTGTGGGTTGCCTACCAGGCAGCCTACCCCGACGGTAACCTCCCAGCCCCTCAGTAACCTGGCTGGTAGCAGCGCCGTCACCCCGGTTTCCCAGGAACACCGCTTACCTCCCCCGGAGCGCTACAATGGAGATTCCAGAACCTGCCGGGCCTTTCTCTCCCAGTGCTCCCTCGTTTTTGAGCTGCAGCCTTCTTCGTTTCCCTCGGACCGCTCAAAGATTATTATGCTGATGTCCGGGAGGGCACTCGCCTGGGCCACGGCGGTGTGGGAGCAACAATCTGCCATCTGCCTCAGTCTGGAGGTATTCGTGGCGGAGGTGAGAAAAGTTTGAGGCTCCGGTGTCCAGGGGGGTACTCCAGCTTTGGCAGGACACCCTCCGGTGATGTTCTGCACGCTAACAGCAAAGGGTACCTGCAATCCGGAAGCGCTGTTCAACACATTCCTGCATGGATTATCGGAGGAGGTAAAGGATGAGCTGGCAGCCTGAGAACTACCGACAGATCTCGACTCACTCATCACTTTAACCATCCGGATTGATGGTTGGCTACGGGAATGTAGTGAATCGCTCACTCAAGGATCCCACTTGACATCCGATGAACTCTGGAAGTCCCAGAGAGGATCCGTGCTTACCCGAGTTTCTCCAAGAGCCTCCGGAGACTGCCGATTCACCTCTTCCCGAGCCGATGCAGCTCTGCAGGGTTAGGCTGTCTCCAACCGAATGCGTACGTAGACTTGAGACCCAGAGTTGTCTGTATTGCTGGTCATAATGTGTCTACCTGTCCCTTCAAGAGACCTATCTCATTCGTTGGTGTGATTACTATGGTGGTCCTTAAAGAAACATTTCCATCTCCCCTTGTTCGCCCCCCCTCTCCGTGCAATCCTGCGGTGGGGCGACCAGTCCAAGTCTCTCCAGGTACTCATCGACTCGGGGGCTTGCACGCCACTATAGTGCCGCGGCTCCACCCCTGGAAGCCTAGACCTTTCCCCCTGCTCCAAGATAATTAGCCCCTCTGCTGTTCGTCCTATGTTGCCCCGTACCCTCCGTATTTGTCCTACATTTTCTGTGTTTAGAGTTAAAATCATATCTGACTATCCCCTGCCATCCTGTACCTTTGCCTGCCCGTGTTCGAATTAATAAACTTTTGTTACTTCAACATTGTCTGCACCTGGGTCTTACCTTCAAACGTGATACACATATCTATAAACATATATTCTATAAAGTATGTAGAACACAATCACTATAATGAAATATGTGGACCAATAGGCAACAAGATGCTCAAAAACCACAGCCAGAACATGTCATAGCCAACATAACATACACATAGCCTATACTTATATATTGTATGCCTCAGGTCTATATATTGTATTTATATATATAGAAATCGAAGACAAATACTTTAAATTAATATGCAACCATTTAAACAACTGGATTAGTACGACAAGCAAAAATATATTTTACTTACTGATCTAAAAGTACATTCTCCTTCCAATCTCTCACAAGGACTCCTTGTGTCACTCTCCTGGTCAATTTCTGCAATAATCTCATCCAAATGTTTATACTCTTAGTAGCCATGTTGTACTTTTTCCGTTTTAACGTTTTTCCATTCTCCTGCGTCCTGTGGATTTTCAATGGAGAATGAATCGCGTTGCTCGCAGCCATAGGACAATAGCCGTTAGTCCTACAAAGGGCCATCACATACTCATGTAAAGCTCATTGGCTATCTAGCTAGCTATGTTTCAAAACAATAGGTGGTCATTCGACCAAGACACTGTCTATCAAGTGAACACCACCCGTCTCATTGGTGCATAATGATGGCTGACCTTCATGTGCTAATTGACGTGTTGTGTAGCCAATATGTAATGTAGAATGATGAAACAAGGTTTGGTTGTCGTCTAAAGTGTCTAAGGATTGCGCAAAAATTAAACTTGACTGGGTGAGACAAGGTTTAGCGGATTAGATTTCATTAATTGTTTTGTTGCAAGTTGAAAGAGTTGGAATTCATGAGAAACACTGTACACAACATGGATTGTGTTAGGATATAAAAATTGATTTTATCAAAAAACTATGCTACATTTTATTTCTGGGACCCTCAGGATGACAAATCAGAGAAAGATTACTGAATGTAAGTACATTATTTACAGTCAGAGGTGAATGTATCAAACCAGTTGCCTGGATAAAAGTGTTTTGTTGTTGTGCACTATCCTCAAACAATAGCATGGTATTTTTGTTTCTGCTGTAATAAATACTGTACAATGGACACCGCTGATAGCTTAACAGTCATTTAAGCTTTTTGACCATATAAGACATGTCTTTGTCCCGGAAAGTTGGCTTTTGTTTACAACGTCATTCTAGTCAAATATCGCATATTGAGCAGCAAATGTCACGATTTCAGGACACTGATCCAGTAAAGGTTCATTCAAAACACCCTTATTAGCATATTAGTGCTTACGCATAAGCATAGGCCTATAAATGAGCCCAAGCCCGAAAAAAACCTGAATTAAAATAATGATTCTTCCGTTATACAACACATAGCCAACTGCATATAAAACATGACAGAAAAACATTTTAAAAATACTGATTTAAGACATCTTTGGTACATAATTGGTCTAGTCTAAATTAAACCAATTCAGATTTAGCCTACAATAATCTTTTATAGATGTTGAACAGCCTAGTGATAGGGCCTTTTTTAATTTTCCTAATTAATAGATTGACACATTACCTTTAGCTATACAGAATATCTCACCACCATGAGTTTCTATGTCCTCCCGTCTCTCTTTCCTTCCTTTCTCCAGCACACAGAGAGAGGTGCTGTCAACAGTTTAATGAAATACGTTTTGTTGTGAAAACGTCACTATCGATGTTCCCAAACAGATTTCCCTTGATTTCCCAAATTAAGCACGGGTAAGCACAGGGTAGCAGCAGGAACAGGATCGGAGAGCCCATGGCATACAGAGTTTGGGCAGAATATCACCTGTGGTGCAGCAAAATTACCGGAGTAGCCTACCCAACATGAGTGAAAAACGTACCAGCTGGAAAGCAGCCTCAATTCACTATTCCAGTGCATAGGGATGACATGTATTTTTTTCCCCTGCCCCTGTTCCTGTCCATGTGATCATGGGCCATTCTAAATCTATTTGACATATTAGTAAAGACAAGATTAAATTGAGAATAGTCTGATGGGTGAAAAAATTATCACTTGATGAGAGAACAGCGTGTACAGCATGAGGCAAGGAACAGAGCGTAAGCAATAGCTTATAGTCACATCATGCAGCCCATAAATCTATTGACTTCTAAGACGTTCTAAGGTTTGTATAATTCACAACTAAAGACGCCAAATAACTCTAAATCTAGCATATAGGACCCGTTTCAAATGATCACTTTTACGCTCAACATAGCCACTTCAACTTCATATGTGTGCACTCTTGCTTCTGAATGGGACAAATATCCATTATATTTTATTCAGCTAAGTTAAACTATATATTCTTCTTACTATAAAATCGTACAATATAAAATAATGGCACAGGACTTACAAGCATATCCTGTCTGATAAATGAACAAGCCTACAATCTATGGCAGGGAGCACAGCCAGATCACATATTATAGGCCAATTTATATTCTGTTCCTCTGAAATACATTTTCTACATATCATAATGTTTATTTAGGCCTGCCTAACAAAATGTATTTATTGTCATGGTGTATATTCAATTGATTTATTCAACACGTTTCAAATGTAGATGTTCCAAATGCCACATCAGAGGCTTATATGCTGCTTGTATGAGTGGAGCCTGGAGATGTTAAACATGTTTATGTTAATGGTCAATTATTGTGAGACCCGGCAGTCTTTTGCATGACAATAACCTGATGACGAAATGTCATGACCGCCACAGCCTTAGCCATGGCAACCCAGAGAGCCACTGGTCAACTATATTAATCATACTGTTATCAAGCTAAAAAACAGTGACACTGTCTGTCCAGGGTCTGTTGTATGTCTCAATTGTTTACAGTTAACCATGTGGAAGAACTGAAAAGGAGAAAGCAAATGTCTAGTATACATCCACCATAAAGCCAATATGGCAGTCCAGTGCAGATGAAGGAAAGGAGACAAGGAGAGAGTAAAATACTCCTCTTCCCCCTCCTTCCTCCAAGTTCCAAGCTTTCTAACCATTCTCTATTCCACAGCCCCTGCTCAAGTCAGTACTGATAAACAGGTACAAGGGCTGAGAGCCACACAGACAACCAGGGACCAGAAGGAGGCAGGGAGAGAGAGAGTGAGAGAGAGAGGACAGAGAGAGGGAAAGGCAGAGAGAGAGAGAGAGATAGCAAAGAGAGAGAGAAAGAGAGATCAGAGAGAGAGAAAGCGAGAGCAGGCAGAGAAAGAGCCTTGGCGGTGGTGAGGCTAACCACCAGCCACACAGACAGACCCGAAATGTCGTGATAGACCGACAGGAGTCACTGGCAGATGGAGCAGAGGCTTTAGATGTCAGATGAAAGCGATTCCACTTACTTTGGTAACCCCTGCCTGACCAAGGAGAAGAGAAGAGAGGAGAGGCGAAGGCAGAGGAAGAGACAGAGGCAGAGGCCAACGAGAGGTGGAGACAGACGAGAGGCAGAGAGGAAAGACTGAGACAGGACTGCAGACTGATCTGTGTTCTGCCACAGAGAGAGTGGGAGAAGAGGAGAACACAGGCCAAAAGGTTTATCGCTTGCGATGATGTTACGGAAGGGAAAGTGCTGGTTTAATGTGCTTGTGTCACAGAGTAGTGGATCTGGGGAGGTTCTGGCTGGGAGCTACATAATGTTTGCTTGTCTAGGGTTCAGATGAGACAAACCGTCCTCCATTTAAGCGCACGTCTGAGGAGTTGTTGGTTGCAGCTGAAGTAAAGTAGGTGCCCCAGACAACTCCAATTAGACCTCACTATTGTTTAATGGCTAGGTTGACTAGGGTGGAAGCCACTGGGAAGGGTTGTTTATACTGTTGTCTACTGTACAGCCCCCCCCCCCCCCCCCCCCCCCCCCCCCCCCCCCCCCCCTCCACACACACAGACACAGGATGTCGAGATAGGGCCCCAATTCAACATTTAGTATTGACTGACATTTGATTGAATTGTGCAACAATTGGAATAAACCAAACCTTAAAAGATTATCATTAATTTATGGTTGAATTCTAGTTTAAAGATGAACTATGCAGAAATCACTCCGCCATTTCCTGGTTGCTAAAATTCGAATAGTTTTCCTAATCTCAGTTTATGTGACAAAACAAGCAAGTGTAGTGTAGAGCATCATTGTACCATCTAAACCGCAGTGAAATATCTTTTCCATAAGCAAAAATGTTGTGTTTTCAGCTGTTTAAAAGTGGTACAGAAAACCCGAAAGTAAAAGAAGCAAAAACAAAACTTAAGGGAAGCATTGAAATAGCGCATATAGAACCGATCTACCACTTCTTAGATTTGCTTTCAATGAGAATGACAGTTCAATAACACACATTTCTATGTGTATTTGGTCGAGTCGCCCAAAAAGTTACATTTTGCAGCTCTAAAATCAAAAAGGGAACGGTATACTAATTAGCCACGTTGAATTTTATGCAATGCTATTACATTGAGAAAGTACATTGAAATAAAAAGAACACAACCTTGACCCAGCCACTGTGTCCGAAGGTAATGTACAGTACTTACAGTAGACGTCGACCCGTATGGACTTGATGGCCGGGGAGCCCAGGCCGTTCTCAGCCTTGCAGTAGTAGCGTCCTCCCTGGTGTCTCTGGATCTTGGAGATGTGCAGTGTCTCGTTAAACACGCTGGAGTCCTGGAAGCGATCCGACACGCTGCCTGCTGTCTTGGTCCATCGGATCTGTGTAGGACACGTGGTTGGTTAGATGACTTACTTGACATAAAGCCCTTGGCTTCTTTAATCAAGGTGCATAGGCCACTGATCAATGTCTTCCATGGTTATTAAAGGGGTAGTTGTGGCACAAGGCCTGGATATAAAGAAAATATAAAGGAAATAGCAACAAAAAGAAAGCGAATGTCTGCTCACTGTTTGCTGAATTTAAATTACAAAAATTCTCACTAGCTAGAGTTACAACGCTTGGAACCCATCATGGTCTTTATCGGGTTACTGGGCATTGTTAACCTCCATCAGCCCTGGAAAGGTGAGTCCCTACTCTCTACCAATTTCCTTTTTTTTTATTACAACCACACTTTATCACCCAATATATTGTGTCCGATCCTCAAAGGAGATCTGATATCTCTATCTGATAAACCCTCATTCACAGCTTCACCGTCTTTCACGAACTGGTGCAACAACCTTAACCATGTAGCAGGGGGTGGTGATGAAGGGGGAACTAGCGTTCAGTCTCTTCCTCTGGTCTACAACATGGAGGTGTAATTGACCGTCCATCATGTATCTCTCTCTCTCTCTCTTTCTATCTTTCTCTCTCGCTCAATTTTCAATTTCACTTGCTTTATTTGCGTGACGTAATGACGTACATATTGCCGAAGCGTACTTTGGAAATGGAATGATTCATTAACAATATCGGTAACATCATGAAAAAGAATCAACATTGTCACGAGCAGGACAATCAGTAACAGCAATAATCAAGGGTGGGGGCGTTTGTATTGGAAATCAGTAAGAAAATCAGTAAATAAATAGGCAAATAACACATGTGCAGGTTGGTTGATCTGTCAGACACAATCCCTCATTTTATGGCAGGCAGCAATGTAGTGCGCTGCCAACCCACAGCTCTCTGCATCCTCCCCCAACAGGATGGGTAATCTCTTCTCATCAGAGAGGTCTTGGAAACCTTCAATAACCATTTCACATTTGGGGAAATAAAACTCTCTAATTGCTTTATATTTTTGCAATTTGGTCAGGAAATGTGGCTCTGTGTCAATTTCTGCCGCGGTGCAGTGACTCTTCAGCCTTTCCTCTACAGGGAGCCAGATATCCCTGTGTCTACCTTTCTCAATGACAAGCCTATGCTAATTAAGTTTGTACTTTGTCAAGGTTCCTCTAAGATTTTGATCAGTAACAACGGTTCAATCATTTGTCATAGTTTACTGTCGATTTATGGCTAGACAGCAATGCATTTTGCTTTGCGCTTGTGTATCCTAATAGGTGATGTACAGACGTAGGATCTGATCCCGCTGTCGCAGGAAATCTTTCCAATAAATGTAAAACGTCTCGATTATTTGAGGTTTAAAAATGCTTCCTGTAATGTGTACGCTGGGAGTCAGGAAGCAAGTTCAGGGAGTGAAATCCTTTAATATAGAAACACGAGTAGTGTACAGACATGAAACAACAACAGAAAATATATCAACCCCTACAAAAAATATCCATTAATGAATTATATACACTGCTCAAAAAAATAAAGGGAACACTTATATAACATCCTAGATCTGAATGAATGAAATATTCTTATTCAATACTTTTTTCTTTACATAGTTGAATGTGCCCACAACAAAATCACACAAAAATTATCAATGGAAATCAAATTTATCAACCCATGGAGGTCTGGATTTGGAGTCACACTCAAAATTAAAGTGGAAAACCACACTACAGGCTGATCCAACTTTGATGTAATGTCCTTAAAACAAGTCGAAATGAGGCTCAGTAGTGTGTGTGGCCTCCACGTGCCTGTATGACCTCCCTACAATGCCTGGGCATGCTCCTGATGAGGTGGCAGATGGTTTCCTGAGGGATCTCCTCCCAGACCTGGACTAAAGCATCCACCAACTCCTGGACAGTCTATGGTGCAACGTGGCGTTGGTGGATGGAGCGAGACATGATGTCCCAGATGTGCTCAATTGGATTCAGGTCTGGGGAACGGGCGGGCCAGTGCATAGCATCAATGCCTTCCTCTTGCAGGAACTGCTGACACACTCCAGCCACATGAGGGTCTAGCATTGTCTTGCATTAGGAGGAACCCAGGGACTACCACACCAGCATAAGGGGTCTGAGGATCTCATCTTAGTACCTAATGGCAGTCAGGCTACCTCTGGCGAGCACTGTGTGCGGCCCCCAAAGAAATGCCACCCAACACCGTGACTGACCCACCGCCAAACCGGTCATGCTGGAGGATGTTGCAGGCAGCAGAACGTTCTCCACAGCGTCTCCAGACTGTCACGTCTGTCACATGTGCTCAGTGTGAACCTGCTTTCATCTGTGAAGAGCACAGGGCGCCAGTGGCGAATTTGCCAATCTTGGTGTTCTCTGGCAAATGCCAAACGTCCTGCACGGTGTTGGGCTGTAACCCCCACCTGTGGACGTCGGGCCCTCATACCACCCTCGTGGAGTCTGTTTATGACCGTTTGAGCAGACTCATGCACATTTGTGGCCTGCTGGAGGTCATTTTGCAGGGCTCTGGCAGTGCTCCTCCTGCTCCTCCTTGCACAAAGGCGGAGGTAGCGGTCCTACTGCTGGGTTGTTGCCCTCCTCCACGTCTGCTGATGTACTGGCCTGTCTCCTGGTAGCGCCTCCATGCTCTGGACACTACGCTGACAGACACAGCAAACCTTCTTGCCACATCTCGCATTGATGTGCCATCCTGGATGAGCTGCACTACCTGAGCCACTTGTGTAGGTTGTAGACTCCGTCTCATGCTACCACTAGAGTGAAAGCACCGCCAGCATTCAAAAGTGACCAAAACATCAGCCAGGAAGCATAGGAACTGAGAAGTGGTCTGTGGTCTCCACCTGCAGAACCACTCCTTTATTGTGGGTGTCTTGCTAAATGCCTATAATTTCCACCTGTTGTCTATTCCATTTGCACAACAGCATGTGAAATTTATTGTCAATCAGTGTTGCTTCCTAAGTGGACAGTTTGATTTCACAGAAGTGTGATTGACTTGTAGTTACATTGTGTTGTTTAAGTGTTCCCTTTATTTTTTTGAGCAGTGTATATTAATTATATATACTGTAATCCACATAGTAGTTCACATTTCCTGTAGCTGCAGGATTATTTTCCTGCTGTAGCAAACTGGCTAAAGTTAACATCCGACATCTGTAGTTGCTGCGTGCACATGCACACACTCACTCACACATATTGGCCTTGCTTTGCCTCCAAAGCCAACACATATCTCTGCTGTTTGAGTGAGCAGAAGACGAGCAGCAGGGCATTGGAATTTGATATCACTGCATTGGCTAGCGATAGCATCGTATTGGAGACTGATAGCATCCCATTTGATGGTGATAGCATAGGATATTATCACACAAGGCTTGGGTTCTGTTGTATTGGATGTGGGTCTTATCCTATGTTCAACTTACACACTGGGAAATATATAGTTGAAGTCGAACGTTTACATACACCTTAGCCAAATACATTTAAACTCAGTGTCTCACAATTCCTGACATTTAATCCTAGAAAAAAGTCCCTGTTTTAGGTCAGTTAGGATCACCACTTTATTTTAAGAATGTGAAATGTCAGAATAGTAGTAGAGGGAATGATTTATTTCAGCTTTTATTTCTTTCATCACATTCCCAGTGGGTCAGAAGTTTACAGACACTCAATTAGTATTTGGTAGCATTGCCATTGTTTAACTTTGGTCAAACGTGTCGGGTAGCCTTCCACAAGCTTCCCACAATGAGTTGGGTGAATTTTGGCCCATTCCTCCTGACAGAGCTGGTGTAACTGAGTCAGGTTTGTAAGCCCTCATTGCTCGCACAAGCTTTTTCAGTTCTGCCCACAAATTCTCTATGGGATTGAGGTCAGGGCTTTGTGATGGCCACCCAAATACCTTGGCTTTGTTGTCCTTAAGCCATTTTGACACAACTTTGGAAGTATGCTTGGGGTCATTGTCCATTTGGAAGACTCATTTGCGACCAAGCTTTAACGTTCTGACTGATGTCTTGAGATGTTGCTCCAATGTATCCACACAATGTTCCTGCCTCATGATGCCGTATATTTTGTGAAGTGCACCAGTCCCTCCTGCAGCATAGCAAACCCACAACATGATGCTGCCACCCCTGTGCTTCACGGTTGGGATGGTGTTCTTCGGCTTGCAAGCCTCCCCCTTTTTCCTCAAAACATAACGATGGTCATTATGGCTAAACAGTTCTATTTTTCTTTCATCAGACCAGAGGACATTTCTCCATGTGCAGTTGCAAACTGTAGTCTGGCGTTTTTATGGCAGTTTTGGAGCAGTGGCTTCTTCCTTGCTGAGTGGCCTTTCAAGTTATGTCGATATAGGACTCCTTTTACTGTGGATATAGATACTTTTGTACCTGTTTCCTCCAGCATCTTCACAAGGTCCTTTGCTGCTGTTCTGAGATTGATTTGTACTTTTCGCACCAAAGTATGTTCATCTCTAGGAGACAGAACAAGTCTTCTTCCTGAGCGGTATGTCGGCTGCGCCCATGGTGTTTATACTTGCGTACTATTGTTTGTACAGATGAACGTGGTACCTTCAGGCATTTGGAAACTGCTCCCAAGGATGAACCAGTCTTGCGGAGGTCTACAATTTTGTTTCTGAGGTCTTGGCTGATTTCTTTTTATTTTCCCATGATGTCAAGTTTGAGTTTGAAGGTATGCCTTGAAATACATCCACAGGTACACCTCCAATTGACTCAATGATGTCAATTAGCCTATCAGAAGCTTCTATAGCCATTACATAATTTTCTGTAATTTTCCAAGCTGTTTAAAGGCACAGTCAACTTAGTGTATGTAAACTTCAGACCCACAGGAATTGTGATACAGTGAATTATAAGTGAAATAATCTGTCAGTAAACAATGCTGGGAAAATTACTTGTTTCATGCACAAAGTAGATGTCCTAACCGACAGCGCAAAACTATAGTTTTTTCACAAGAAATTTGTGGAGTGGTTGAAAAACGAGTTTTAATGACTCCAACCTAAGTGTATGTAAACCTCCGACTTCAACTGTATGTCCGCCAATTGAAGCTCAATAGAAGTTGGGTGATGCAACAGGACAACGACCCAAAACACAGAAGTAAATCAACAACAAAATGGCTTCAACAGAAGAAAATACACCTTCTGGTGTGGCCCAGTCAAGATCCTGACCTCAACCATATTGAGATGCTGTGGCATGGCCTCAAGAGAGCAGTTCACACCAGACATCCCAAGAATATTGCTGAACTGAAACAGTTTGGTAAAGAGGAAATGTCCAAAATTCCTCCGGACCGTTGTGCAGGTCTGATCCGCAACTACAGAAATCGTTTGGTTGAGGTTATTGCTGCCAAAGGAGGGTCAACGAGTTATTAAATCCAAGGGTTCACATACAGCACTGTGAATGTTTACACGGTGTGGTCAATAAAGACATGAACACGAATATAATTGGTTGTGTGTTATAAGTTTACGCAGACTGTGTTTGTCTATTGTTGTGGCCTAGATGAAGAACACATCAAATTTTATGACTAATTTATGCAGAAATACAGGTATTTTCAAAGGGTTCACATACTTTTTCTTCCCACTGTATACAGTACCAGCCAAGAGTTTGGACACACCTACTACAATGTTCATCAAATCAAGATATATTTTATATTTGAGATTCTTTAAAGTAGCCACCCTTTGCCTTGATAACAGGTAAAGGGTGGCTCGTTTTGATGTCTTTACTATTATTCTACAATGTAGAAAGAAAAACCATTGAATGAGGAGGTGTCCAAACTTTTGACTGGTACATTCTCTATATATATGTAGAGAGAGATAGAGAGAGAGCATTGCAGCATATCGTATCATTATCACTCCCCTGTTTCTTCTTAGAGTATGTGTGTGTTGCATCAGAGGGGGTTCAAACCCCCATACATTAGACAAGTAGATACAGAAGTATTGAACCAAAAACAATTCTCAACTCAGCAAGCTATCAATGGTGAAGCCCAGCAAGCCTGTCACTAAACACTGAGTACATTTCTTCCCTGTTATACCAGCTAAGGACAGCATGAGTTTAAAAAAAATCTCTCCTCCTCAGAAGTGAAATGAAATTAGATAATTCAGAGAGAAACTTTGGATCTTTCTTTCTTCCATCCTTTCTTCATTCCACTCCTCCACTTCTTCTCCAGATCTCCCATTATGCAAAGACAGAAAGAGAGGAGAGAGAGAGAGAGAGAGAGAGAGAGAGAGAGAGAGAGAGAAAGAGAGCGACAGAGAGAGAGAGAGAGAGAGAGAGGGAAGGCAATGCAACATATTGTATCACTCTCACCCCCCTTTTGTGTGTGTGTGTGTGTGTGTGTGTGTGTGTGTGTGTGTGTGTGTGTGTGTGTGTGTGTGTGTGTGTGTGTGTGTGTGTGTGTGTCGCATCAGAGGAGGTTCAAACCCTACGATTCCATCTTACTCCGGAGGCTCTTGTCCAAGCCAGGGGCCAGAAGCAGAGACAGAGAGAAGAGTCTTCAGATGGAGCCATGAGGTTTATTATTAGCCTGACAAGAGTCCAGTTGTTCATAGAGGGCGAGGAACCAACCAACTAGCCCCAGTCTCTGTACGTCACACAAACTAGCCAGAGTCTCTGTACGTCACACAAACTAGCCAGAGTCTCTACGTTGCATTAAAACTGAACTATAGCGCACAGATCTGACCTGAAGCGCACACACACAACCAGAGTCTCTACGTTGCATTAAAACTGAACTATAACGCACAGATCTGACCTGAGGCGCACACACACAACCAAACACACACAACCAAACACACACAATCAAACACACACACACACACACACACACACACAGGGACGACCTCTTCTGTGTACAAGACCTTCATACTGACTTAAAGAGGTTATATTAACGTCAAAACTAAAGTGCTTTATGGAAGAAGAAAAAAATTTGACAAGTAGATACAGAAGCACTGAACCAAAAAACCTCTCAACTCAGCAAGCGATCGATGGTGAAGCCCAGCAAGCCTACGCCACTAAACACTGAGTACATCTGTTCCCTATTATGCCAGTTAAGGAAAGAGTGAATTAATAAAAACAACCTCTCCTCCTCAGGAGTTAAATAAGTTATGAGCATAAATTAGATAGAGCCAAAGTCTTCTTTCCTCTCCTCCACTTCTTCTCCAGATCTCCCATCATGCAAACACAAAGACAGAGAGAGAGGGAGAGAGAGAGATAGAGATAGAGGGAGAAGGAGAGAGAGGGGGAGAGAGGGAGAGGAAGAGAGGGAGAGGGAGAGAGAGGGAGAGAGGGAGGGAGACAGAGAGATAGCTTATGAAGACCTCAGCTGAATTCAATATTCTACCAGCTTATATCCTCCCATTCATTTCCCCTCCTTTGCCATTTGTGTAAAGAGCTTTTGAGTTCCAGCACAGCGCCAATATCAATAAGTGTATTGTTCGAGTGACACTAAGAAGTGGATATTCAAATAGACTCTGTGGTTTTCAAAGGGAAAGTGCTACTGTTTGTTTCACATGGTGGTAGACCACATTATCTGACCGACTGGGAGGCTTTGGAAGTTTTTCCTGGAGCCCCACGGCCATTTCTCTCTCATGTCTTTGCCTTACTTTCTTCGTCTGGGTGCTAAAGATTGTGTATCTGGGTGGGTGCTATGCACAGAGCCTTCGAAAAGTATTCAGACCCATTGACTTTTTCCACATTTTTGTTAGTTTACAGCCTTATTCTAAAATGTATTTAAAAAATGAGAAACAAGATTCTCTGGTCCGATGAAACCAAGATTGAACTATTTGGCCAACACGACAACAACCCTAAGCACACAGCCAAGACAATGTAGGAGTTGCTTCAAGGCAAGTCTCTGAATGTCCTTGAGCGGCCCAGCCAGAGCCCAGACTTGAAGCCGAATGAACATCTCTGGAGAGACCTGAAAATAGCTGTGCATCAACGCACCCCATCCAACCCGATAGACCTTGAAAGGATCTGCAGAGAAGAATAGGAGAAACTCCGCAAATACCGGTGTGTAGCGTCATACCCAAGAAGACTCAATAATGTTATCGCTGTCAAAGGTGCTTCAGTAAAGCATTGAGTAAAGGGTCTGTAATTCTGCAAGAATTAGAGTATGCCTGGAAGTACGGTTTGACACTCTTTCTTGCCCTAAGACAGACACTGGAGATCTGAGAGGATAAGATGAGTTTACATTTTTGCTTATACCCACGTAGTTCTCTCAAATAATGTACAATTATACAATTGACAATGTATAAATGTATATTGACATGTCACGTTCTGACCGTGGGCAGTCTGTTTGTTTTTCTATGTTGGTTTTTGAGTTTGGCCTAGTATGGTTCTCAATCAGAGCCAGCTGTCAATTGTTGTCCCTGATTGAGAATCATACTTAGGTAGCCTGGGTTTCACTTTTGGTTTGTACGTGTTTGTTTCCGTGTGAGTGTTTGAGCCACACGGTACTGTTTCGGTTTTGTAAATACAGGTCATCGTTTTTTGTTTTGATTCAGTGTTCAGTGCTTTCTTTTATTAAAATCATCATGAACCCTTACCACGCTGCGCTTTGGTCCTCCTCTCTTTCTCCCGACGACATCAGTTACAAAACAACTACCAATGTATAATTGTCTTAGACGGGGAGGTCAGGAGTTGAATCTTTACATATCCACGATAAAGAGCATTAGAAAACATGACATTTTTTTTCTTGTTTATAAGCAGGGAAGAAGAATTGAGAGAAAGTCATTACAATGATAATGCTATTCTCCCTGTAAGTCAGTCAGTCTTGTCTTTGGCATTCTGATACAGAGATCAACATTTGCTTTTATGTAAAGTTGCTATTCTTGCTTGTATCTGAATCCAACAGTAACTCCCAGCAGTGATGGTCAACACAGCCACGCTGTGTCCGCCCATGCTCTCTGTCCTAACTTCTGACTGTTTTCTAATTGCTTACCATCTTTTAGTTCTGTAGAGGGTACGAGGGAGGAGGTCAGATAAGGACTCTGTGCAGCCAAGTGTGGCCAAGTATGAAAATAGAATGACCAGAGAAAATCAGCTACGGCTACATATCACTGACGAGATAAACAGTGTGACTCCATGGCACCCGATATTCTTTTGCACATACAGATATAGGATCTTAATTTGATCACCCTTTTGCATGAGAACTTTCCTGTGTTGCAGGAAATGTTAAACTTGTAGTGTATTTGAGGTTTAAAAAGGCCCCTGAAGTTTGTAATTTGCACTTCATTTTTTTTTTAAATCAACCCCTACAAAAATGTCCATTAATTAGAATCCACAGAATAATTCACATTTTCTGTTGCTGCAGGATTATTTTTCTGGAGTTGCAAACTGGCTCAAATGAAGATCCTACATCTGTGGGGAATACTGTTAATTTCAACTAAGACTCAAAGGTCTGAGGGAAATCTATTTTATCTAAATCTATTTTTAAAATAAATATGGGGGATTGGAAATGATGCAGACAATTGCATCTGCATTATTAAAAAATAAACACCAAATGTACAGATACAAAATCAACAGGTATCATAAACAATGAGAGACAAAGATCCAACTATCCAACCATCAAAATAATGACATTTCACGAAGGGTAAAATGCCTGAATCACAAATACCAAAGACTATACCGAAAGTTCCAGAGTACTGCAGTAGTCGTAACAGTATGCAATACAGTTGCATAGTAAAATGTTGCAATTTTAGGTCTCCCTAAATTAAGAATTCTCTGTAAAGCCTGTGGTTATTGATGACTCACACTGGGATTCATAGGCCTCAAATAAACCTAAATGGGGGTGGCTAGGAACACACTGCACTCCAGGCCACAACTCACCCCTGGATAAACTACACTATCTCTACAGTAGCTATATCCTTCCATGAGTATACACTACTCTACAGTATCCCAGAATAATATGGGGCAGCTATAGCCACACTCCCCACTCCAGGGCCAAAACTACAGTATCTCTACAGTAGCTATATTCTTCCATCGCCGTTGGCCCCCGAGCACTGATGCTATAGCCTGCTAGACACTCATGACTCTATCCAGGCTAATTTATACCCCCTGACCCTCTCACCCACCTGTCTGAACTCGACCCAGCCGACAATTGAAGCAGAAATGAGGCGGGGGGGGGGGTGTTTGTTTGTGTGTGTGTGTGTGTGTGTGCGTATATGTGTGTGCCTGCATGCTTGAGTGTTTGCTCAGCAGTTTAGCTGGCATATAGTCTGGCTGTATCCTCTAACACAGTGTGTGTGTGTACAGAGTGGAGGCAGGCCAGAGCCCTTTTCAGTGGATATGACAGGGGAGAGAGAGAGATGGCTTTATAATGGAAATTAATCTCACAGTGGCTGTAAGAATGAATGCTTTTGTATGTGTGATAGCCAGTAAAGTGCATGATTATGTCCCAAATGGCACACTATTCCCTACATAGTGCAGTAATGTTGACCAGAGCCCTGTTTACAATAAAAGCCAACATGCTGTCTGGCACATTAATCTAACATCCCTTGTAGCTGGTAGTCTGTTCCCATGTTATTCATACCTCAGAAGGCCATTCCTGTTGAAGAGCTAATGTACATTACAGTTAAAGTAATAGTCCTATATCCAAACAGTATCTACAGTAGCCTTCAACAGTGGGGAAGGAAGACTATTGGAATGATGCATCATAGTTTGCCTACAAAGTACATCAAAACCCTAGACAGGTTGGCAGTGAGTGAGTGAGTGAGTGAGTGAGTGAGTGAGTGAGTGAGTGAGTGAGTGAGTGAGTGAGTGAGGAAAAGGGTGAAAGGAACCGAGAGAGAGCGATGGAGAGCGAGCGAGAGAGAGCGAGAGAGAGAGCGAGAGAGAGAGCGAGAGAGAAAGAGCGAGAGAGAGAGAGCGAGAGAAAGAGAGAGAGTGAGCGAGTGAGCGAGAGAGAGAGGGGAAGCGGGTGAGAGAGAAAGAGCGACAGAGGAAAAGGGTGAAAGAAACAGAGAGACAGAGAGATAGAGAGAGAGAAAGAGAGGAAGAGGGTGAGAGAGACAGTCAGTCAGTGTACCTGGCCTCCCCTGAGATTTGAAACAACACCTCCAGCTTCACACCGCATATCGCTATCTCTTTCCTCCTTACAGCCCTGACTCACAAGTCCTTCCAATGACCTTTTGACCTCTCCATGGGAACCTGCCCTAGCGATGCTCCTGCCTGCCAACAGGTCTAAACTTGACAGGCATCCCATAATAGGAGGCTGAGGTGTGTTAATGTCGTGAGGTTAGCTGTTTGTGTTTCTGTGTGTGTGTCTGTGTGGCATGGGACAGAGAGCGCCATGCTGAGAGAAAGCTTCCACCTGGTTGGACTAGAGCCAAAGCCTCCATCAGTGGGAGGGCCTGAGGGGTTTGTGGGTAATTTAGAGAGAGTTGCTTCTTGACAGACATTAAAATAATTCATCGCTGGTGAAAATTGTCAACGACGGCCCAGTTTAGTACGCAGTTGGCCAGTCGCTTTGTGTGATACTGGCCCGCACAAGTCTCAGTCTGAGTAAAGGTATTACTAAGGGAACTGGTAGTTCTTACTGATGGGGAAACACTGTCTGGTAATGAGGACATGTCATCTTTGCAGGTATGCTAATAATAAAGTAGTGCAGGAATTGTGACATGACTTTATAGACATGACCTTCAATGGCACAATGTCGCAACGACGATTAGACTTCCATGTCAAGTGAGGTCCATAGGGATCAGTGGCTTGGTGGATAGTGGTAGTTGTGGGTTCAATTCCACATAGACTTTTATTTGGTAACCCGTGTCATAATATGTCATAACAGCTGACATAACTTGTCGTAACCTGTAATAATATAGTCATAACACTTTCTTGACCCATATATTTACACCTGTTGTTGTTGTAGTAATGAATTCTTTACAGCCATGTTTTTTTCAGCATATTTTCAAGAACTTTTTATGACAGTCAAGAAGTGTTATGACCATCCTGTGCCACTTTACTTGGACTAAGAAAATACACTTTATGACACTGTCAAGAAGCATTATAACCATCAGAATCATATATGTCAGATAGGCCTATCACGTACATGTTCTTATATCAGTCATCAGTCAAAAAAAGGGTGTCTTGTCCTGCTCCTGAAATCTGCTCTTGCATTCATCCCAGTCATCAGCAACAGAGCACTGGGGTAGGTGCATGTCTGACATCAATTTGTGTGCAATTACAATGACAATTGAATATGGTCAATTTCAGAAAATGCTATATGACATAAACATACTGTTGACAAGTAGACTGTGGTGTAATAATGGAATGTTTTGCCTTGTGTGGTAGGTTTTGACACTCTTATGTAGGTGTCATAACCAGCCATAAAATAAGGCAATATACCGTATGTCACAACAGGTCTGAATATATGTGTCATGACCACATTTTTGACAGGTTATGACAAGGTATGTCAACTGTTATGACATATTACGACATGGTTATGACCGTGTCATAACGTGTTGACGCTAGATGTCAAGTAAAGTGTTACCTTATAGGGAGTATGTGAGTTGCTTTTCATAACACTGCTAACTTCAGTAAGATTATAAGAACACTTTATTGTCCACTTTCCTTTCAGATTTACTTTCAACCCAACTGTCACGCCCTGACCTTAGAGATCCTTTTTATGTCTCTTTTTGGTTTGGTCAGGGTGTGATTTGGGGTGGGCATTCTATGTTTTGTTTTTCTATGATTTTCTATTTCTATGTTTTGGCCGGGTATGGTTCTCAATCAGGGACAGCGGTCTATCGTTGTCTCTGATTGGGAACCATACTTAGGTAGCCCTTTTTCCCACCTGGTTTTGTGGGAAGTTGACTTTGTTTAGGGCACTTTGCCTTTGAGCTTCACGGTTTGTTTTGTTGCTTTTATTGTTTTGTTTGGCGTCATTTTTATTCAATAAAAGGAAAATGTACGCTCACCACGCTGCACCTTGGTCCTCTCCTTGCGACAGCCGTGACACCAACCCAAGCAATTAAAAAATACAGGAGGAAGGTTCCTCCTAATCAAAACTGTATCTTTCTTTTCTTTTCTGGTCTAAAAACGACATATAACCTTAGGTTAGAATAGTGGTGTACTCAGGGCTACGGGTCTGCTCCTCTCTTGGAGGAGGAACAAGTTAAGTCAAATTAGCATGCGGAAGAAGAAATGACAGAACTTTAAGGAGGAGGAGAAGAAGGAGGGGAAAAACAAAGCCACCCCGGGGCTAAGATTATGAACACGCTCAGAAGATACATTTTTCATTCTAATGGAAAGATGAATTGTTATTATTCACTTACAATTATCCTTGATGAGGACTGACATCCCTTATGTTTTACCAACAGCCTCGGGACTCGTACACTAGTACAGACTACCCCCAAATAACCCCCTATTCTTCCCATCTACTTTGTAGCATGAGTCCCGACAACCCCCTTCACTCACACCAGAACCACCAGAGACCCAGGCTGCTCCATCCCTAAGCCCAGAATGACAGCCCTGTTCCTCCCATGCCATGGGATCTGACTGGGGCTCATAATGACTCACTTTCAAAGGAAATCCTGCCTCTCCCGCTACTGCCATGTAGCCCTTTGATCTCTCTCTCTCTCTCTTTATCTTTCTCTCTCCTCTGTTGTAATCTCTCTCTCTCTCTCTCTCTCTCTCTCTCTCTCTCTCTCTCTCTCTCTCTCTCTCTCTCTCTCTCTCTCTCTCTCTCTCTCTCTCTCTCTCTCTCTCTCTCTCTCTCTCTCTCTCTCTCTCTCTCTCTCTCTCTCTCTCTCTCTCTCTCTCTCTCTCTCACTTTACCCCCCCAAAAAAAAAAATTAATTACGAGTATGGAAGTCAAGACGGTGGAAAGAACAAGTTGTCGCCACGGATGAGAGCAGAAGATGAATCGCCTGTCGAGTGTCTCACTAATGTAAGTGTCCTTCACCTTTTCAAAGGGAATCTAAAAATCCATAGCCTTCTCTGCATCTGCATCAACAGGACATGTACAAAAGAATCGTAAATGTATCGATCAAAAGGGAACTAAATATGAATGAATGTAAATGGCAGTCAATCCCATCCCCAGATACACATTGGATTTGTCTAACCAAGCAAATTAATACAGTGCTGGACACGAAGTACTTCTTAATTGATGGACATGTAGTATTTATTTATTTGTTTGTGTCTGAATTGATCGCGTCATCATTGCGGAGCTGGCATGATTCATGTTTTACATGGCAGAGAATCGTGTCTGTTCTACATACCTCCATCTTACTATCTGAACGCTCCGTAACGTGGCACTCATCTGAACGAGCCCTTGGTGTCTCGTCACAGGTGAGAATAAGCATGTGATTGACGATGTCAAGAGCTCAACACTTTAATTGGTTGGAATCACGGAGAGCATAGATAAAAAGCTCCTTGTTAGGATGCTGAGGACCCATTCTGCTCGCTCAACCCTCTTTACTCTGCATTCATATCACACAGCAGTGTTGTTTCCTGTGTTTAGTTATTTATTCACTTACTTGCATTGCAATGTTGAGTTGGCAGACGCGGCGGCTGTTTTGTCTTCACACTTCTCATTAGATCTGCCAGCTTTTAATTAGGAATTTGCAGGTGCACAGTACAATACGGAGCAACAATAATTGACGGATTAATTTTATAAGCCGGTTTAGTGGGGAGACATGTGGAGTGAGAGCTCTGTGGTGCTGATACCAGTGGATGCTCTTAAGAGGAGAAAGGTGAGGACCATTCTACGCAGTGAATTTCCAAAAATTGCTATTGTGAAAAAGTTATCCTTTTTTAAATAAAACTCATGGTTCTCACCCCCTTCTATAGACTTACAGAGTAATTATGAGGACTTCAACCTATCAGAGCTCTTGTTGTATGAACTGATATGTGGTCCATCCAATCAAAGGATCAGAGAATGAATCTAATACTGAAAGCGTAAGCTACAGCTAGCTAGCACTGCTGTGCATAAAGTGTGGTGAGTAGTTGACTCAAAGAGAGAGAAAGACAATAGTTGAACAGTTTTGAACAAATTAATTTCTTCAAAAAGTAGGAAGAAGCAGCAGAGAGAGAGAGAAATAGAAAGAAAGAAAGATAGATAGAGAGAAGTAGCTTTTTCTTCTTCTTAGATTTACCTTTCATTAACTTATCTAATGTGGCTAATTTAGCCTACTCAACAACTTGACTCAAATAGAGAGGAATACTATTTATGTTAGCTAGCTGGCTAAGGCTACCCAACACTGCAACTCTTCCAAGTCAAGATAAGCTTTTGGTTTAATTAATATATTGCCACCAGGGCCCGCCAATGTAACTGATAAACTGCTTGCATTGTACACTGCATGATTGTACACATTCATTGAATTGTGGGTTTACTAACGCGTTAGTTCTAGTTTGTTTTCTATAATGTTAATATGGTGACAATGACGTAGACTGTTTAATGTTAGCGGTTATGGTATGAAGGTTTGGCTTGAAGAGGTTTTTGCACCTTGTCACAGACAGCTGTTGTGTTGTGCACTGAAGTCCACAAGTGAAGGGACAAGGTGAGAAGAAGAGAGAGCATAGATGCAAGAAGGCGTCATACAACGAGCAAAGTGATGATGTTGTGTGTGGCTGCTATGAAAGTGCACTGTGTGTGCGGGTGATCAGGGGTATATTCATTCTGCCGATTCTGTTGCAAAACACTTCTATTGGACCTACCTCAATTTGTCCAATAGAAACTCTTGTTTTAGAGAGTGGTGGGTGTTTGGACTAATGATTACACTTCAGATCAGCTAGATGCAGGCAAGAGTGTGCAAGGCGGTATTGAATGTGACATTTTCTGTCACCTTGATTACTCTAACCTCATGATGCGTATAAGGCAAATTTGTGTCACGCCCTGACCATAGAGAGCCCTTGGTTCTCTATGGTGTAGTAGGTCAGGGCGTGACTAGGGGGTGATCTAGTATATCTATTTCTATGTTGGTGCTAATGTGGTTCCCAATTAGAGGCAGCTGTTTATCGTTGCTTCTGATTGGGGATCATATTTAGGTAGCTATTTCCCCACCTGTGTTTGGTGGGATATTGATTGTGTTTTGTGTTTGTGCACCGCGTAGTCACGCTTCATTGTTAGTTTATTGATTTATTGTTTTTGCTTTAAGTTTCACATTTTAAATAAATATGTGGAACTCAACATCCGCTGCGCCGTTCTTAATGACAACCGTGACAGAATATCCCACCAACCAAGGACCAAGCAGTGTGCAACGATGGGAAAAATAAGTTGGACCTGGGAAGAAATCATGGAAGGACATGAGACCCTTCCTTGGCAGGAGTCGCAGAGGATGCAAGAAGGACGGTGACGACGCCGGGGACCGCGGCCACAGAAACCCAAAGATTTTTTGGGGGTAGGCACATGGAGCTGGCAGCTGAGCAGAGGGAAGAGCCAGAGAACATCTGGGAGGAGATAGAGAGGTGGTAGGTCGACCCAAGGAGAGTACCAGAGCCCGCCTGGGAGTCGATGGAACAGTGTGAGGAGGGATACCAGAGAATGGAGTTGGCTAGGAGTATGCGGCAACACAGGCGTTTGGAGGAGCGTGTTATCAGTTCGATAAAACCTGGGCCAGCTACACGCATCTGGCCTCCAGTGCGCCTCCCCAGTCCGGTACGTCCTGTGTCTCCTCCTCGCACTCTCCCTGAAGTGTGTGTCCCCAGCCCGGGACGTCCTGTGCCTGCTTCCTGCACCCGCCCTGAAGTGCAAGAGACGGTCAGGGAGGCATTGGGGAAGTTAGGAGAGAGAGAGATGAGAGAGATGTTGTGCAAGTGTGTTCTGCTCAACATCCGACCAGGGGATCCGGTTAGCAGTCTGGTGCAACGTGGGCTGGCTCCACCCTTCTGGTCTCCAGTGCGCCTCCCCAGTCCGGTACGTCCTGTGTCTCCTCCTCGCACTCTCCCTGTAGTGCGTGTCCCCAGCCCGGTCCGTCCTGTGCCTGCTTTCTGTACTCGCCCTGAAGTGCGTGTCACCAGTTCGGTGCCACCTGTACCGGCTCCACCCACTAGGCCTCCAGTGCGCCTCCCCAGTCCGGTACCACCTGTGCCAGCTCCACGCACTAGGCCTCCAGTGCATCTCCCCAGTCCGGTACGTCCTATGCCTGCTCCTCGCATCCTCCCTGAAGTGCGTGTCTCCAGTCCGGTGCCACCTGTGCTGGCTCCAGTCCCCAGTCCGGTATGTCCTGTGCCTGAAGTGCGTGTCACCAGTCCATTGCCACCTGTACTGGCCCCACGCATCAGGCCTCCAGTGCGCCTCCCCAGTCCGGTACCACCTGTGCCAGCTCCACGCACTAGGCCTCCAGTGCATCTCCCCAGTCCGGTACGTCCCATGCCTGCTCCTCGCATCCTCCCTGAAGTGCGTGTCTCCAGTCCGGTGCCACCTGTGCTGGCTCCATGCACCAGGCCTCCGGTGTGCCTCCCCAGTCCGGTGCGTCCAGTCCAGCTCCATGGCCAGAGCTTTCTACTGTGCTCAGTCCAGTGCTCAGTCCAGGCACGGCGGCCAACCCAGCTCCATTGCAGGAGCCTTCCTCAGCACCGGTGTCCAGTCCTGGCACGGCGTCCAGTCCAGTCCCGCTCCAGGGCAGGAGCCTTCCTTTGCGCCGATGCCCAGTCCAGGCACGGCGGTCTGGCCGGGGGCTACGACCTGCACCGTAGCCACAACCAACACTAATTATCCCCCCTACCCTCCCCATCAGGTTTCAGGTACTGTCACACCCTGACCATAGAGAGCCCGTTGTTCTCTATGGTGTAGTGGGTCAGGGTATATCTATTTCTATGTTGGTGCTAATGTGGTTCCCAATTAGAGGCAGCTGTTTATCATTGCACCACATAGTCACGTTTCATTGTTCGTTTACTGATTTATTGTTTTTGCTTTAAGTTTCACTTTTGAAATAAATATGTGGAACTCAACATCTGCTGGGAATCGGTCCCGTTCCAATTTGAGTATCATGTAGTAGCCTAAACCTATCAATGTTACATTGAGCTGGTTGAATGGAATATGAATGACAGTCATCCAATATGCTGTAACAGAAATAATGATATGCTCATATAAATAAAACAAATGATCCTCCGTAATCTTAAATGGCACCGACTGAGTCTAAGAGCATCTAAACTGGACTGGATATCTTCTGAAATTTTCATAGTTCAGAAAGAGAGTGGTGGGTGCAGTGATAAGTTAGTGTCCTGATTGGCTGTACAGAGTGATTGGCCGGTGGACTGACCTGTGGCCGTGGGTGTCCTGTGACCAGACAGGTGAGTTCCAGGGTCTCTCCCTCCCGGATGGTGTACACCCTCTCTGTGTGACGTTCTTCCTCCACGTTACACGCGTGGCCTGAGTGCACGATGCGGACCGTAGGGGGTGCTGTAGAGGACAAACAGAACATTTAGTGCATCCTAATAATTACAAGCACAGAGTCAAAGAAATGAACTCACACAATTTGCATTGGAGATGGAAAATAAACTGTGTGAAGAAATGAGTGAAGAAACAACATTTTTTTCATTCTATGCACTTTCCCTACGCCTTTTATATTGGTGCATATGTTTCCCATGCTTCTTCTCTCTCTTCGACTTTCCAAACGTGGAGAAATCTGAATCGATCTAGATGCTATCTGGATGGACTCCGAGGGACAGGTTATCAGTTTTAACAGAGTCAAGGAAGTGGCACTGAGGAGGCACACACAAACACACACACTTCCCCTCATTGATTTCTGTCTGTTTGATAAAATGATCACCCAGCTTGGCCCCGTGATGACCTTGTTATGATACACACAATCCAATATCTGTGGGGTCTGGGGCCTGATTTTCCACAGTCACGGGTTTAGCTTTTTTTTTTAGGATTACGGTTCAATTGAACAGCATCTGCAGGTATCATGTATCCCGTCAACACTCAACATGCCTATTCATCTTTATTTGATAGCATTGCAGGTAGTCTGTCCCCTCATTAAACATCAAAACATCTACAAACAAACCTCTAAACCCAACAATCTAGCCGCACAGCAATGACAAAAAAAAAAGAAAATGGGGAAAAAAAGTTTTGTGATCAATCTTGTGCGTAAAATAACCGTATTTCTCAAACTGTTCTAGTGAGTTGTCCAGAGAAATAACATAGATCATTTGTAACAATGTTTTTGGGAAAAATAACCTGTGCAATCCCTCTCTCTCCAGTAGGTCCTGCACACCCAGTTGTAACTCCACTACTCTGCAGCGCGTTCATCCCCATGTAATTACAACACAGGTGTGTGATGTTTTTCTCTCTATTCCTTACGCTCGGCCGACCATGCTGATATTTATGAGGACTGATGCTGCCTGCGGTTCACCCCTGTGTAAAGAGAGAGAGAGGTAGGGAGAGAGAGAGAGAAGAGAGGCCCAGTGGGATCATGGGCAGAGAGGCAGGGGTGGGGGACAGATCAGGTCAATAGGCCATGTCTCCTCTACCTCAGCAAAGGAGAGACGGTAGGTGAGCCCGGGGATGCACGCTAGGCCGACTGGGCCGTGAATGATGGGGTCGGATTAATTTGACCCCTAGAGGCTGATCATAGGTCTGCACATTAGTTTCTCCCTCAAATGGTTTAGGTTAGACCGCGGAAGGTAAACTGAACTCAAATCTATGCAGTTTGGGTTAAAGGAGTCTCGTCATTAGTCGCTGAGCATTAGTCGTGAGCAGTGAACAAGACTAGGGTAAAAGGAAAAATTGAAGTAAAATCAGATGGGAACATACAGTCACCGTATCAGTGTGGTGTCCTGTTCCAAAACACTCAGTGGACTCACACCCTGAAGCAGAGATCCACATTTGTCCCCAGATCTTTCTGGTCTCACAACACGCTAATAAGCCTAGCGATTATGTGTGTGTGTGTGTATGTATGTGCATGTGTGTGTTTATATGTGTTTGTGCGTGTGCGCATGTGTGAGTCGCAACAATCCTCCTATAGGCTGCACTTGGACTCCCAGACACAGTGCATCTGCACGCGCTAATCACACGCCCACCTCTTACTGCACCACTGTGACTGTTCACTGTTTGTCCTTTACTCAGCTTGTTAGCGTAACGCCCTTAAATAGCATTTAGCACGCAAACTGCTACGTAGACTGATTAACACTGAGACTGATGCCAACAACAATTGCTAACTAGTCATGCACATGGACAGAGCCTGCAGTGGGTCTTGCCATTTGGGGATAAATCCGCCAGCAGTACATTCCAGAGGGGGGAAAGAGGATTGAAAGCCTTGGCTGGGGAGAGAAAAGCTTCACACACGGCTGCCACTTAAAACAAAGGAGGCTTAGGATAAGACCCTAGGGCGCAAGGCAACACGGTGCTAATGCAATTTACTCCAATAAGCCAGTATCTCTACAACATGCTATCAGTCCTGAGACCAGCGCAGAGCAGCAGAGGAGGAAACTGGAGAAACAAGGTAATGAATGATCCTCAGAGATGCTGTGAAAGCAGCCATACGCGCGCGCCCGTTCGTGCACACAGCCGCACACGCAAAAATATGAAGCACATGAACAAATAAAAAGCTTAAGCACACACACAAGTGCACAGACGCAAGCGCAGATGCAAGCACATATGCACCAATCAATTGCTCACTGCTCCCATGTGCACACACAGCACACTTGACATGTATGTAGAGCACTACATTGAGTGCCTCTCTCTCTCTCTCTCCAATGCTGTGATGTCAGAACCTGACCTAACCCATCTTCTGGGCTCTGCGATATGTAGGGAGACTAACTATACATGTACAGTGACCTATGCAGTGTACCAGTGAAATTTAGGCTAGCTGTTGTAGTATTTAGGGTAAGATGTGTGTTAGAGAGCTGCATTCCCTCCTGCGGGTCCCGGCAGAGAGCACTGTGGCTTGGTCAGCATTTTTCATGATGCGGGCTGGAGCAGGATGAACTTTGTTATGAAAATATATATTTGTTGTTATTTCGAACGGCTGTCTTTCTGTTTTGTATGTGTTAAATATGGTATGAAAAGCACCTCTTTGTCGCACTAGTCACAAACTTTCATAGGACAAGTAGTAGCCTGCCTCTACTCGGTAGCCGACCTCTACTCTTGTGTTGGGCTTGCAAGATCAAATGTGCTTACGTGTTGTCTCAATTAAATAGCATGTAAGTTACATGCATGGGTGGAGAAGCACCCGCAGTTGTCTTTCCATGGGAATTCACTTCCTAAATATGACAAGGGTAGTAGTTTAGGCGCCGAGATTGACTGGAAATAAATAGTGATAACACACTTATTTGGGTCTGCCTGCAAATTGTCTGGCTCCTAAGTTATACTAGATCATTTTGAAACGGTTGTCTTTCTCTTTTGAAGACTATTCATTATATATTTTATTAATAGCCTAATTCCTGCTGATTTACATTCAGTAGCCTACCTTCATCCTCTTTTGTTGTGCCTGCCGAGATCAAGTGCATCTATGTGTGGTCTCAATCAAATAGCCTGTAGACTAGGCTATATGGGGAGGAGAAACACAGTGCAGTTACCTTGAACTTCCTAAACATGATTTTCAATAGTTTAGACATGACATTGACTGGAAATATTTATGTTCGGACTCCGACATTGACTGAAAATGTGTACAACACATGTAGGCCTATCATCCCGCTCCTAAAAGTTATGCAAAATGTAGCTCAAGTCAAGTAAGTGTCCACTCTGGTGGATTTCGCCCCAACTCCACTCTCTTTCAAACTACGTCCACCCTATTGGCTGATATAGCCCAGGAATACCGATAGCATATTGGGCCATATGAGAATCTGTTGTGTTGTTTTGCGCATTTTGATCTTGACTAGGTTGACAATATTGCTGGGACCGGGGCTGCAAATCGAGCTACGTTACATACAACTTCAATAACATTTCAGGACTGCGGTTGGGTTCGGGGCCAGTTGTCGCGGTGGCAGGTGGGAGACTGACAAGAAGCCAGCAAGAGAAGCCAGGGGGTGCAGTATGAAAAGCAGCGGGAGAGAGATGAAAAAATAAGTCCCGTGTGCAGACCTCTACTGTGTGTCTCAGGTTGACTGTAGTGTCAGAATTCCCTCACTCACACACACACGCACACACGGATACACGGACGCACACACACACGCACACACACCAAAGCCCGGGGGAGTGTTTGTGTGCTATAAATTAAATAACTTCCCCTGCAGTGAGGGAGAAGGGGGAATGTGTGTGTTTGTGTGTATGTGTGTGCATCCATGCTAGCTTGTGTGTTTATTGGAGGATGCAAAATAGGGTCCCACCGGACAGACAGCCCGGCCCTCCATATCCCTAGCCGACAGAGGGGAGACGGAACAGCTTTATCCACAGACAGCCAATGGAGAGATTAAATGTGATTTGGCTAAAGCATGCCTGTCACCATGGCCCTGGACTGGCAGAGACAGAGAGGCACAGAGAGAGGCAGAGGGGGTTCTTGGCAGGGACAGAGACTCTACATTTGACAAACAAATGCATGTGAAAAAAGCCCAAACAGCTGGGTCTCGTTGACGCTAGGCTTAATGTCTTCAGAACAACCCCTTAAGACCATTAAGCATGTTCTGCTAGTTTCATGGCCCTGTTGGGCTTCTCAGCGTGTGTGCATGAATGCTTGCTTGTGGAAGTGTGCGCGTGTGTGTGTGTGCGTGCGTGTTTTTTGAGCGAGTGAGCAAGAGAGAGAGAGACAGAGAAAGAGAGTGCGATTGGTGAGTGTGTGAGTGAGATAAATACAGAGAGAATAGTGCACAAGGGAACAATAACAGTATACAATGCCTAGTTTCTCTTTGTGTCTGTTATCCCACCCAGAGTCATTATCAGGAGGCCGCAGGACCCATGATCACCACTGTAGAAGCTAAGCTTCTGTCAGCTGATGTCAGAACTAGAGGTTGGTAAATCAGGAGAAAGATTACATCATAAAAGAGTACAGCAATAACATCCTTATGATTCAGGTTTGGATTATATTTTATATATTTTTTATTTTACCCCCTTTTTCTCCCCAATTTCGTGGTATCCAATTGTTAGTAATTACTATCTTGTCTCATCGCTACAACTCCCATACAAGCTAGGGAGAGACGAAGGTCGAAAGCCATGCGTCCTCCGAAACACAACCCAACCAAGCCGCACTGCTTCTTAACACAGTGCGCATCCAACCCGGAAGCCAGCCGCACCAATGTGTCAGAGGAAACACCGTGCACCTGGCGACCCTGGTTAGCGTGCACTGCCCGCCACAGGTGTCGCTGGTGTGGGATGAGACAAGGATATCCCTCTGGGCGCGAACCCAGAGTCTCAGTGCCCTAGACAACTGCGCCACCCGGGAGGCCCTTTTGAATATATTCTAAAACAAAACCTTATGTAGTCTCACTTTAGGTGAACAACGCAAATAGATAATAAGGGGGAAAAAAACACAGATGATCCACCGATGGTTGAAACACTGTTACATTAAAACTCGGGGATCATCTAACAGTGCACAGGCAATACCATTTTGTATCCGCCATTTTGTACACCCGGCACTATTGAAATATGCTTAAATGTGTGCAAACACTACCAGTAACTGTAACGGCATTCCTCCTCCTCTTCTGAGGAGGAGAAGCGAGAAGGATCGGAGGACCAATGCGCAGCTTGGTAAGTGTCCATAACGTTTATTTAAAGACATAAACTGAACACTACAAAACAATAAACGTGAAACGAACGAAACCCGAAACAGTACCGTGTGGCAACAAACACACACACGGAAAACAAACACCCACAACTCAAAAGTGAAACCCAGGCTACCTAAGTATGATTCTCAATCAGACAACTAACGACACCTGCCTCTGATTGAGAACCATACTAGGCTGAACTCAAAACTCCAACATACATTCCAAGTCGCACATCCATCTTGGAACATGACGTGGATGTGGGGAACGCTGTTCCTATACGTCAGCATCCGTACCGGGTTAATGCTAAGAAAAGGGAGGTAATGAAAAGTGAGGTAGCTTATTTATTACAGAATGACATGGCAAAACCCAGTAACAGCTCCTGGAGTTCCCCATGTATTCTTGTTCCTAAGCCTGACGGTACATCCCGCTTATGTACGGACTATCGTCGCGTAAATGCAGTTACAAAGTCTGATTCTTTTCCTCTACCTCGCTTAGATGACTGTATTGATAGAATAGGCTCTGCTGCTTACGTTAGTAAGTTAGATTTGTTAAAAGGTTATTGGCAGGTGCCTCTGACCTCTCGAGCTTCTGACATATCGGCTTTTGTTACGCCAGATAACTTCGTACAATACACTGTGATGCCCTTTGGCATGTGTAATGCACCTGCTACTTTTCAGCGGCTAGTTAACATTGTGTTTGCAGATCTGCCAAATTGTATTGCTTACCTTGACGATGTGGTGATTCATTCGTCTACTTGGTCTGATCATCTCTCCACTTTGAAAAGTGTGTTTCAGCGGTTGGAGAATGCTTCTATAACCCTCAATTTGGCCAAGTGTGAGTTTGGAAAGGCTACAGTGACTTACTTAGGTAAACAAGTGGGACGAGGTCAAGTGCGCCCAGTAACTGGCAAAGTGGAAGCAATTGTTGCTTTTCCTGCTCCCACTACTCGCCGCCAGTTGCGCAGATTCCTGGGGATGGTAGGGTACTATCGTACCTTCTGTAAGAATTTCTCAACGGTAGTAGCTCCCCTTTCGTCTCTGCTTATTCCCAAGGTACCATTCAAGTGGTCCAAGGACTGTAACTACGCTTTTGAGTCCGCTAAAGCGCTACTTTGTAGTGCCCCAGTGCTTGCCCCCAACTTTGACAAACCTTTTAAGTTGGAGGTAGATGCTAGTATAGTGGGGATGGGTGCAGTTCTCTTACAGGAAGATGAAGACGGAGTGGATCGGCCCGTCAGTTTCTTCTCCCGTAAGTTCAACTCGTGTCAGTCAAGATACTCTACAATTGAACAAGAGACGCTGGCTTTATTGCTTGCCTTACAGTTCTTTGAGGTATATGTGGGCTCCAGTGCCTTGCCTGTTATGGTCTTCACGGACCATAATCCATTGGTGTTCTTGAAGCAAATGTACAACCAGAACCGCCGCCTTATGCGGTGGGCTCTGATTGTACAAGGATATAATGTACAGATAGCTTATGTGAAGGGCTCAGCGAATGTGGTTGCTGACGCTCTATCACGGGTTTACTAACTGGGGAAGCGATGGCTTTTGTTATTGCAAAACTAGGTTTGCAATTTTTGTGGTGGGCACGTTCCCCAGTTTGTGTTGTAGGTTGTGTATTTGCATGTGTTTTATTTCAGGAAATGGCTTCCTGAAATCCCTCAAGCAGCTGATTGGTCGACTCCAAGGCTAATTGGAGAGCTGACCCCGCCCCCTCGTCAAGACACAGCTGTCTCCAGTTACACATTCATTCAGAAGCTATATAAAAGCCAGTGTTCTGTTCAGGAGAGAGAGATTTTGCTGAGGTCATTGCTGAGCGATTGTTTGTGATAGAGAGTTTTTGCTAGAGGTTGATTTTGCTGGGAGTTCATTGCTGATAGTGGGTATGTTCTGTGAGTTTGTTGCTCAGAGCTCACAGCTCATGATGAGGGGCGAACTTCATCAACATTAGATATGATGGTTATTTGATGTCCTCTGTTTCTCAGTTTGTTTGTAAAATTGAAAAACACACATAGACTGCCCACCCCAACTCACGCCCTGACCATACTAAATAAAGACAAAACAAAGGAAATAAAGGTCAGAACGTGACAGCAACAGCAGAAAGGCACTGACTCATATGGATGACACAACATTGGGTTGACTGTTCAGCACATGCATACACTATTACATCACTGTCATCAAGTAAACCTGACCAGACTTGAGTTGATCACTGTTCCTCAGCATGAGTAGCCAGCAGCCATTGATCACACCCGTTAATGCACTCACATGCGATCCTGTCCCGAAACTGTTGTTGTAAATGACACTTACAACAGCATTCCATCAGCATAGATCATCTAGAAAGACGGACTGTGAGAGACATGCTGTGGAAGCAGACTTGGATTGAATACATATCTGTATGTATATCAAGAACCTTCATATACTTGATGTACACTTGATTGATCTTGTCTGTATGGAGCCAATGGAATACTCCCCAAAGTGCAAGCTCTGCTCGTCCTGCACAGGAATGAAGTGAACTCAAGCTCTGCTCAGTCTTTCAAAGTATAAAACAGGCAGCCACAGTAGTTCCACATAAGCACTGAGAAGCTGTGCCCTGTCAGTGCTGCTGTCCATGGTGCTGGACCAGAAGTGCTGAAACTGCTACATATTGCTATAAAGAATGTGATGATATTCTCATGTGGACTGCCAGCCTTGCTACTACAGCACTACTAACAGGATGACTCCTGTGAGTTGCTGAAACTCCTAGCTCCACAGAGAAGCCTAATGTCACTGTATTGACAAGTCTTCAACAGCCATACCTATCCAAAAATCATTCCACATTCATCTACTGTTTCTTTCTAACCGATAGCAGCTGAATTTGGGGGAATTCTTTGTGCTATTGGCATGCTGCTGAATGCTCTAGTGGATACATATTGATTGGCTGAAGTAGTCGTGTAGAGGGGACACTGGTGTGTGGAACCCTGCAGTGTTTACTTGTTTGATGGCGATGCTACATACGTGCATGTGTGCACAGACACACACACACACACACATATACACAATCATGCCACACAATCATTCCAAATGTATGTATACACTGAGTGAATATCACTATTTACAGATGGATTATTGTGCAGAACCAAAATGCCAAATTGTATGGCATGACGACAGTCACTATCACCAAACAATCACAAAACAAAGGTCTATTTTATGTGTTATGAGGCCATGCAATGGTATACTATAAAGACATTGTAAACATTGTATACTGTATCTTTATAATCAGATTACACACACTTCCTTACATCAATACATGTTTAAACGAATAAACGTGAAGGGTCCAGGGTGGTACATATATATTGCTGTTAAGGCCTTACGACTTAACAGTGTCTAGCATCTCATGGTAGTGATTATTAAGAATACTTGTTTTACTGAGGTATATGGCTGTACAGAGCCTACGGACACATCTATAAACTAGAAATGACACACAAAGGGACACAAGCACACAAACACACACAAACAATATAGCATTGTTCCAGTTGACTAAGCCTCAGTGGGTTTTTCCCCTCTATCCTGTTCTCCAGTCTCTATGTATGTGGTGCCACATTGGCATGACAGCCCTGTTGAGCCCACTTGATTTCCCTAAACAACCCTAATCGGGCATCTGTAGGGGAGGATAAAGCCCAGATTGTCTGGAACCAGGCAGCAGCTCTCTTACGATAGGCTAGTTCCAACCAGCCCTGCAGAGAGATCACTCCAGATCCAAGTTGAAATGTGATGTTTTTGCAGGTCCCCAGGACGTCGGGAAACGCAGTCAAAACCATCCACTGAAAAAAAATACAACTCAAAACAAGTGCCTGGAGCTGGGATTGAACCTGCAGTCTATGAACCTGCAGTCACTGGTTAGACCACCGTGCCATCCTTCCACAAATAGGTAGCAAGACCAGTGGAGTTGTTTTTTGTTTTAGCCCTATCCCAAAACGTATCCTTAACTTAACCATTCGGAATTAATGCATGAACTGTTAACCAAATGGAATGAATGCCTGAACTTCACCTTAGAGTTGTTTTTGTGAGCCTAAATTGTCTGGAACTCATGCTGGAGCTGTGTACCTAAATACAGGACGTCTGGAGATGAAGTCAGTTTATTAGTCAAAAATAGACGTGGTGTTCCAAGGACGTCAAGAAATTACATGAGACTGTGATATCTTGTTGAGCCCTTGGATGATTGGATATAGCAAGCCAGAAGCTTCCTTTATGGTTGGCAACCGCCAGGAAGAGCTTGCTGAGAATGGAGTTGCTATTTGGCAACCGTTGTAGGATTGGGAGTCGCCAGCCAACAAACTCTTGGGTGATTGGCTGCTGTGACCATGGAGCTAACTGATCGTCCTATCAATGGACACGGTGCAGGCTGGCTGCTGGGGTTGCCTGCTGGCAGGCTTATTTAGGGCTATCCATAACCCTGCCGTCCAGTGGGGAGCTGTTTGTGCCATCCATAACTCTCGCATTTGGGGAGCTGTGCTGCTAAGCCCAGCCAGAAAGCCCGAACACTTCATTATTCTTGCCCAGGAAGCGATGGGTTTACAGGGCTGTCTCACCATGCTAGGCCCCTAGATATGCCTGGTATTGGAAGACTAGCAGTACTAACATGTACTGGGAAAATGTCATGCTGTGCTGTGTTTACTAAGCCTATGGAAATAAAACAGAAGTAGGGTATACTCGAGAAAGACTGGTATTCTCTCTGATTGATGTTTACATTGTGCTAACTGGTGCATTGTTGACTTGGTACCGTGTTGGGTTTATTTTACGCCAAAATGGAAAACATCACAGGCTTTCCATTATTTCTGCTTCATATCTAAATGGTCCATTTTTTTCCATCCACCTCATATAATACACTGAGCAAAAATATTAATGCAACACGCAACAATTTCAAAGATTTTACTGAGTTACAGTTCATATAAGGAAATCAGTCAATTGAAATAAACCCATTAGGCCCTTAATCGATGGATTTCCCATGACTGGGAATACAGATATGCATCTTTTGGACACAGATACATTACAAAAGGTACGGGTGTGGTTCAGAAAACCAGTCAGTTTCTGGTGTGACGACCATTTTCCTCATGCAGCACAACACATCTCCTTTGCATAGAGTTGATCAGGCTGTTGATTGTGACCTGTGGAATGCTGTCCCACTCCGCTTCAATGGCTGTGCGAAGTTGCTGGATATTGGCCGGAACTGGAACACGCTGTCATATACATCGATTCAGAGCATCCCAAACATGCTCAATTGGTGACATATCTGGTGAGTATGCAGGCCACTGAAGTGGGACATTTTCAACTTCCAAGAATTGTGTACAGATCCTTGCGTCATGGGGCTGCGCATTATCACACTGTAGCTTATGCCTGCCCATACCATAATCCCACCGGCAAAATGGCGGTGCCCACTCGCCCACACGACGCCATACATGCTGTCTTCCATCTGCCTTCGGTACAGATTCATCCGTGAAGAGCACACTTCTCCAGTGTGCCATGGGCCATCGAAGTTGGTTATACCGATCTGCAGTCAGGTAGAGGAGCACGCAGATGAGCTTCCCTGAGACGGTTTCTGACAGTTTGTACAGAAATTCTTTGGTTGAAACCCACAGTTTCATCAGCTGTCCGGCTGGCTGGTCTCAGACGATCCCGCAAGCGAAGAAGCCGGATGTGGAGGTCCTGGGTTGGTTATGGTTGTGATGCCGGTTGGAAGTGCTGCCAAATTCTCCAAAATGTCAGTGGAGGCGGCTTATGGTGGAGAAATTAACATTCAATTCTCTGGTATCATCTCTGGTAGACATGCCTGCAGTCAGCATGCCAATTGCACACTCCATTAAAACTTGAGAAATCTATGGCATTGTGTTCTGTAACAAAATTGCACATTTTAGAGGGGCTTTTTATTATTCCCAGCATGTGCACCTGTGTAATGACCATGCTGTTTAATCAGTTTCTTGATATGCCACACCTGTCAGGTGGGTAGATTATCTTGGCAAAGGAGAAATGCTCATTAACAGGGATGTAAACAAACTTTTGCACAAAATTTGAGAGAAATAAGATTTTTGAGGTATGGAACATTTCTAGGATCTTTTATTTCAGCTCATAGGACCAATACTTTACATGTTGTGTTTATATTTTTGTTAAGTACACAGTACCAGTAAAAGGTTTGGACACACCTACTTTGAGAGAATGCTAAGAGTGTGCAAAGCTGTCATCAAGGAAAAGGGTGGCTACTTTGAATAATCTGAATGAAAAAGGAAACCGCACACTGCTCTTGATAGTATCACTGATATTTAATAAGCTTATGTATCGGCCTCACGGCCTTCCTCAGAGCTTTTGTGAATTTCTTTAAATTAGGACCCTTATGTAGACCTAGCCCCACCCACATCCATCCACGCATGGAAAGGGGTTGGAGGTGAAGGAAAAACAAATAAGTGCTACCAAATATAGCAATATGCATTTCATAACGGAAAAAGAGCTGTCATATTTTATGGCACTACTCAATGACATTGACCCCAATCTCAAATTCACTATTGAATGTGACACTCAACATGTTCATTACCTCGATATGTGGATTGAGAAATCAAATGGAACCCTGTTTACAACTCTGTATAGAAAAGAAACAGACAGAAATACTCTATTGCAGGGGGACAGCTTCCATCCTGAGCCATTAAAAAGAGGACTTCCTAGAAGCCAGTTTTTCAGACTGCGCCATATATGCCACTCCACATCTAAATGCCACTCCACATCTAAAAAAAAAAAGCAGCACAGATGCGCACTAAGTTTCTAAGAAGAGGCTATTTCGCCACATTGTGTGGGTGAAGCTCTTCATTTGGCATTGGGAAAAACAGGAGGTGAACTTCTACAAAAAAAGTCCCGCTAAAGAACACTCCGTAATGTTCACAACCACATATACTTTAAAGTCTCGAAAAGTGGGAGGTGTGGTCAAGAAACACTAGCATATTTTATCATTGGACCCAGCTTTGCTGGCTGAATTTAAAAATCCACCACTTATTGTGTATAGGAGAGGTCGCAATTTACGCGATAAATTGGTTCATGCCCACTGCCAGCCACAAAAGAAAATCAGCCAGGCTCTTTTACGCCCTCTTCCAAATGGTAGCTATAAATGCAGAGGATGCACACAGTGCAACACTATGATAAAGTGTGAATATTTCTGCCACCCACATACAGGAAAAAGGTTCCAAATAAATGACATCATTACGTGTTCCACCACCCATGTTATCTACATTATTAAATGTCCATGTGGGCTCTACTATGTCGGTAAAACCTCTCGTTCTCTCAAACAGAGAATTTGTGAACATAAAAGTTCAATCAGGAGAAACGACAGGTATTATCCAGTCGCAGTGCATTTTAATGACCTAAAGCATGACATTTCTACATTCACATTTTGTGGCATAGAGAGAGTTAAGATATCAGACAGGGGAGGTTATATTAATAATACTCTGAGTAAAAGACAATGCTTTTGGATTTTCACCCTCCAGAAATTATTTTTTAAAGGACTTAATGATGAAATGCCTATATGTTATGTTGTGAATTTGAACATGAATTTTGTCCCTATTTAAGGTTACTCGGCTGTTTTTCCTAAGATGTACCAAATGATTAATGAAAACATGCTATGTCCTCCTTGTGGTTTTACAGATGTGTTTAATACGTCTTATTTACACACTTTATTCAAATATTTATGAAATGCATATTGCTATATTTGGTAGCATTTATTTGTTTTTCCTTCACCTCCAACTCCTTTTCATGTGTGGATGGATGTGGGTGGGGCCAGGTCTACATAAGGTTGCTAATTTAAAGAAATTCACATAAGCTCTGACAAAGGCAGTGAGGCCGATACATAAGCTTATTAAAGCTCAGTGATACTATCAAGAGCAGTGTGTGGTTTCCTTTTTCATTCATCTTGTTCAACTGTTGCCATGCACCTGCAAAAAGTTTCCTCAGATGTGCGAGTGCCTTTTGAATTTTGAATTACTTTGAATAATCTAAAATATATAATATATTTTGATTTGTTTAAAACGTTTTTGGTTACTACATGATTCCATATCTGTTATTTCATAGTTTTGATATCTTCACTGTTATTCTACAATGTAGAAAATAGTAAAAATAAAGAAAAACACTTGTCTGCGTAGGTGTGTCCACACTTTTGACCGGTACTGTACATTGGTAAGCACACTAAAGTACATCAAAGATGGCAGTAACGATATGTAATAAACGGCACTTCTAATAACCAATTTCACAGCACAGCCTGCGGAATTTGCAAGTTAACTTCTCTTTCATGTTGATTTCGGCAAAAATGTAAATGTGTCACTTACTCTCCCATGGATTGTCACACTCAATAGTTCAGCGTTAGACTAGCCATGTGCTACATGCACTCACAATTACAAGCCTGCTAGAGTTAGCTTGAAGCGGACGAGCAATATCCACCGTTGTGGTAAAAATGAAGACTGAGCTGGAATGTGAAGCTAACTGAAACTGGCTAGCTTGAGTAGATCTAGCTTCAATCATAGTATAGTATCAATCATAGTATATCTGGTCTCATGCCTATTGGACTGTGTGTCTGAGGAATGCAATACAGTAAGACCTCCACACTAATAAACTCAGCAAAAAAAGAAACAACCCTTTTTCAGGACCCTGTCTTTCAAAGATAATTCGTAAAAATCCAAATAACTTCACAGATTTCATTGTAAAGGGTTTAAACACTGTTTCCCATGCTTGTTCAATTGACCATACACAATTAAGGAACATGCACGTGTGGAACGATCGTTAAGACACTAACAGCTTACAGACAGTAGGCAATTAAGATCACAGTTATGAAAGCTTAGGACACTAAAGAGGCCTTTCCACAGACTCTAAAAAAAACCACACAAAAAAAGCATTCCCAGCTGATCATCCTCGCAGTGGCAGACCACGTGAAACAACACCTGCACAGGATCAGTACATCCGAACATCACACCTGCGGGACAGGAACAGGGTGGCAACAACAACTGCCCGAGTTACACCGAGGAATGCACAATCCCTCCATCAGTGCTCAGACTGTCCGCAATAGGCTGAGAGAGGCTGGACTGAGGGCTTATAGACCTGTTGTAAGGCAGGTCCTCACCAGACATCACCGGCAACAACGTCGCCTATGGGCACAAACCCACCATCGCTGGACCAGACAGGACTGGCAAAAAGTCCTCTTCACTGACGAGTCGCAGTTTTGTCTCACCGGGGGTGATGGTCGGATTTGCGTTTATCGTTGAAGGAATGAGCGTTACACCGAGGCCTGTACTCTGGAGCAGGATCGATTTGGAGGTGGAGGGTCCGTCATGGTCTGGGGCGGTGTGTCACAGCATCATCGAACTGAGCATGTTGTCATTGCAGGCAATCTCAACACTGTGTGACATGACCCTCCAGCAAGACAATGCCACCAACCATACTGCTCGTTCTGTGCATGATTTCCTGAAAGACAGGAATGTCAGTGTTCTGCCATGGCCAGCGAAGAGCCCGGATCTCAATCCCATTTGAGCACGTCTGGGACCTGTTGGATTGGAGGGTGAGGGCTAGGGCCATTCCCCCCCAGAAATTTCCGGGAACTTGCAGGTGCCTTGGTGGAAGAGTGGGGTAACATCTCACAGCAAGAACTGGCAAATCTGGTGCAGTCCATGAGGTGAAGATGCACTGCAGTACATAATGCAGCTGGTGGCCACACCAGATACTGACTGTTACTTTTGATTTTGACCCCCCCCCCCCCCCTCCCCTTTGTTCAGGGACACATTATTTCATTTCTGTTAGTCACATGTCTGTGGAACTTGTTCAGTTTATGTCTCAGTTGTTGAATCTTGTTATGTCCATAAAATATTTACACGTTAAGTTTGCTGAAAATAAACGCAGTTGACAGTGAGAGGACATTTCTTTTTTTGCTGAGTTTATATCTGTTAAACGGTAACAATCAGCCCCACGCTCTCCCTGGCACTCTCTCCCATTCAACACCACTACACTTACTGTAAATGTTAAACCCATCGTCTAATAGTCCATTAACTAAAGTGATATTGTTCATTGACTGTTGTCCTTGTTTGGCTGGCTAGCCTGCCTATCTACCCGCACATTGTCACAGATTCAGACACAGTCAGACCCAGACATACTAAACAAGATAAGAGGTCTGTTAAAATGGACTAGGCTAGTAGGGAGTATGTTCTGGTTGTGTCTCATTCCAGGAAATTGTTCCCTCCCATCTTCTCTTGTGTGACGTAGAAGTCCGTCACTGGCCGCTGGCAGCATTTGGTTCTTTAACGCACGCACACATTCATCACTCCTCCCTGCTCCATTATCAGATAAGGTAACAATGTGGGTCAGCACACAAGTTAACTTCTCTGTCTTAGTACATACATTTCACACTTATGTCAATGTTCATTTTTAACATATATAAATATGTATTATACTTATCTATGTTGTGGATGACCGCATTTGTTTGTTTGTTTGTTTGTTTGTTTGTTTGTTTGTTTGTTTGTTTGTTCTGTTCCTCTCTCTCTCTATCTCTGTAGCTTCCGGGTATGCTGGATAAGGACCCGAGCAAATGGAATTGGGCTGACTTTGTAGTGCCTGTCCCAAATGGCTCATTAATGTAAATGTGCATATTGAAAGATACTGTCAGTAGTGATGTCATTTTGTAACTGTTATGTTGTGATATTGTTTCAGAAACATGTTGCAATGTATATACTTTAGTATGTTTAGTTAAATGGAAAATGTAGGTTTGTATAGGTAATTGCTTAATTAATTAGTGTTAATTGTTCTGAGGGGAGGGGCTAGCCCTACAAAAGGAGCCTCTCTTTCAGTTCATGGAGAGGCCATTTTGGATTGAGCTGTGAATGGGGTAGCATTATTATTATTATTATTATTATTATTATTATTATTATTATTATTATTATTATTTTTTTTTTATTTTTTTTTTTTTTTTTTTTTTTTTTTTTTTAATATATATATATATATATATATATATATATATATATATTTTTTTTAAGGGACGCTTTTGATGCGTTTGATGGCACTACTGTTGTTTTTGTTCCGGAATTACTTTGTAAATAAACACCCTTGCACAGAAGAGCATTTGTGGCTCCTCCATCTTTTTATTTTGATAGAGGTTAGGTTTTCCAGTATAGCCTTCTGGCCTACTCTACGTGACATATGGTGGCAGTGGTGGGATGGGGCACCGCAAATCAGTGAATTCCAACAGAGGTAAAGGAATGCGTTCTCAGCAGCAGCTTCAACTGTCAGAAAAGGTACCTGAAGTTGAACCGGGGTGGAATACCATGGAATCGTTTGGTGAAGAAGAGGTCAAGTATGAGAGACTAGGAGCACGACCAAGGGGCCAAACACAACCAGAACTGTTTGAGCTACCGTTTGAACCAGCAGATACAGCCAGAAAAGACCAGCTGACTGAAGGAGCAGTTGGGGGACCAGAACCACACGCAACCATGGTAGCCCTTTCCAGCAACTAATCACCTGCCTTGAGAGGAGGGATGAAGACCTCAAGCAGGAGTTACTGGGTCTGCGCCAATCTATCCTCACAGCTCCTCACCAAGCGGAACATGTCAGTGAGAGGCCAAGATTGGATTTGCCGACACCAGGACGACAAAAGCTTGACGCAGCAGGGACTTCAACTCCACGGCAGGCTCCCCAAGCAGTAATGAGGCCAGCCCCAGCACCAGGAGACCAGTCCAGCAGTGTTTAAGTCCATCTTCCAGCATTCCTGAGGAAGGAGCCAAAGATGCCCTCATACCAGCAGGGGGAGGACATTGAAAACTACCTGCTGAGGTTTGAGTGCATGGCCAAGACGTGGCAGTGGCCAGAGGTAGAGTGGGCCTGCAGGCTTGTCCTATTGCTCACTGGCAAGGCCTTAGAGGCTTACACAGCAATGGATGAGGGGCTGTCCAATGTCTACAAGGGCTTGAAGGAAGCGCTGCTGGTGAAGTTCGACATCTCCCCAGAGAACTACCGTCAACGCTTCAGAGCTGCATCGACACCATCGAGTGAGTCGCCGACAGACGTACCACCGCCTGAAGGGTCTCTACCGACGATGGGTTCGACCGGAGGAGAAGACACAGGACGAAATCGGTGAGGTCATCACCCTCGAGCAACTTCTACAAGTTCTACCACATGACATTCGAAACTGGGTCCGAGAGCACGAGCCCAAGGACGGGCTTATGACAGCCAAGCTTGCACTGTAGTACATTAATGCACGTAAAGGGGGCCCACCACGACCTGCAGCACCTGCTCCAAGGAGTCTCGGAGACACAAGGGACATCAGACGCCAGAGATGGTGGAGGTAACTCTGGGGGTTATGTGTCTGGGAGGAGGAAGGTAAGGGATCATGCAGTTCGCTCTGATGGGAGGGGTCTGACCTTTTTTTACTGCCGGCAGCAGGGGCACAAAGCTTCAATGTGTCCGCTACGTAAATCCAAGCTCTCAGGTTACTGTTATGTACCCAGAGAGGGGGATGGTGTTCAGAATAGACAGACTCGGGAAGGGTCAGGCTTGGTACCTGTTCAAGTGAATGGTAAAAGTCTTACTGCAATGATTGACACTGGCAATTGATCAGTGTCAATCAGTGTCAATTTCTGTCGTTGATCAGAAAATGTAATGTACCTGTTAATGACATTGATTACACTCACCAGACACTGATCCAATGTGTCCATGGTGACCAGTCACAGCAGCCCACAGTTGAGCTCACAGTTGAGATTCAGGGTCAGAAATACCTTCTCAATGTTGGGGTAATGGAGAAGCTCCCTTTTGAGATGATTTTGGGGAGGGATGTGCCTGTACTCTGATCTGTTGGAAAGTGTGGGGGGTCAGCTATGTGAGCAGTCAGTTGGCCAGTCTGATGTTCAGGTTTCATGTTCAGTTGTCACTCGTGCCTAGACCAAAGCTGGTTTACAACCTCTGCCTGACTTGTGTGATAGCCTGTGCGAGGGGGTAACCAAAGGGCCAGAAAGTCGCGGCGTCTTGAAGTATGTTGGAACCCCTGTACCTGTTGCTGATGTGTCTGGGTTAGAGGTGCAATGGGATGTTCCGCAAAATGTTGCTACACTGCAGAAGTCTGATGCAACCTTGAAATGTTTGTTTGACAAGGCCTTAGCTGGGGACAGTCAATCTCATGTGGGGGGATTTACATGGTAGACAACCACATACTCTACCTTGGGTCAGAGGCAGATGGCAGGAAGTTGGTGGTGCCATCTACCTGTAGACCACTTGTTCTCAACCTTGCACATACAGTTCCATGAGCACGTCATCTAGGGCAACACAAGTCCTATCTTAGGCTAGGCTCCTGTTTCTTTTGGCCCTCCATGTATACTGAGGTACAAACCTACTGCAAATCATGCCCCAGAAAACCAGTGTTGTCCGTAGGTCTGACCGGGCTCCTCTATGTTCACTGTCAGTTATCTCTACCCCATTCAAGAGAATTGCAATGGACATTGTTGGACCCTTGGAGAAGAGTAGCGCAGGTTACAAGTATATATTGGTGATCTAGCCCTACAAAAGGAGCCTCTCTTTCAGTTCATGGAGAGGCCATTTTGGATTGAGCTGTGAATGGGGCAGCATTGTTTTTAGCTGTCCTATAAGGTATGCGTTTGATGGCAGTACTGTTTTTGTTCCGGAATTACTTTGTAAATAAACACCCTTGCACAGAAGAACATTTGCGGCTCCGCCATCTTTTTAATTTTGATAGCGGTTAGGTTTTCCAGTATAGCCTTCTGGCCTACTCTACGTGACATCTTGCTAACTCCCTATCTTGCTTATTCCCATTTGCAGGTCTGATATGGCTGGATGGGTGAATCTATTACCTATGCCTATCCACGTCAATCAAAGATATGACGGAGTAAATCAGGACAGTTGGGAGTGAAGTGAACATCTTTCTGGAACAAGACACAGCCCTACAGCTCTGTTGCGGGACCTGCAAGTAAGCGTTTCGCTGCATAGTTTACACCTGCTGTAACCTGTATGCATGACGAATAAACGTTGATTTGATTTGAGTTATGAGAGTGGCTGTAAAGGTCGACAGGGCCAAGTACTGTTTCTGTACACACAGACATTTAGAGCCAAGCACAAACCCTTTCTGTGGCCAGATATGCACAGGGACGTAATTAAATAAGATCTACTTTCTACTGGAGGCATTACTAATGGAGTACAGTGGAATGGATGGGCCATACATCATAGAGGTATAATTCCTGCCGTGTGCCAATTCTCAAACGCAAATTGGATTACCTGCACAACTAGCCGGGTTATCCAATTGTGAAACACACACACACACACACACACACACACAGCAAATCTGGACACACACACACACACACACACACACTGAGCAAACCTAGTTAAGTGTGTACCACACACACACACCCACCCTCTGATCTCTTTATTTCCCCTTTCATAAAGTCCACAGTAATATGATTTATGACAGAGAAAGATAATACAAACAGTACTGTGATGAAATCTCTGCTTTAAGCCCTTAGCCATGACTTGGTATGACTGTATCATGCTGGACTATAAAAGCTTTTTTTTGTGTTGTGAATTCTGAAAAAAAATCTATTTTACGCCTGTAAACATTCTACTGGAACCTGATTTACGATTCTCCAATTAAATGAAGTATACAGTACTTCAAACAAATCCTCAAATGAAATGGCTTACAGTTTGCACAGTTAATTGCTTCCCTGCATCCGATAAATAAGGTATGCTTGTTCAGACATGCCAGCATTTCACACACTATATCACCGCAATATCAAGCATTTTGCTGCACCTGCTTCAACATCTGCTAATCTGTGTACGCGACAAATAAACTTTGATTTGATGCCTTCATTATACAGAACATTACAGCTAGCCACTAATGGAGCACTAATTGGTTGTTGAAAACAACATGGCTAAGATGTATCCATCTTGGTAAGCCTGCCTGTCACAACCAATGCAAAGGAGCTAGAATAGTCAATCTAGAAGGCAAATTCTATGGCATCTGTTTTAAGATTGTCAAGTCCGCAAAATAACTTGAATGTGTCCTTTGTGTCGATACATAGATGCTAGCTCTAGTCTCTGCAAACCGGTCACTTACACTTTCCGTCTGCGCAAAGACAATTACGTGTAGTAGGGTGATATTGAACGCTTGGAAAGTAGACCAAAAAAAGTTTGCAAGCAGATTGGTAGGTGGGGTGGTAGATGGGTGTAAACCACTGTGTGCAATTCCCAATTACACTTTCACTTCCTGGTTCAGTCTATATTTTAACATAGCTTTAAACAGGTCTTTTAACTATCCCTAACCTTTTTTAAACCACTCGCATTTCTCCTTATTTTTGCCACGTTTTGGCCGCATTTCGCCATGTGGGAAGACAGGTTGAAGTGTTTTTATATCGTATGGTACCATCCATAACGATATGATGTAGTGCTGGTCTCTGAATACATTAAGCAGAGAGGCCTAATGGTATCTGCATCCTTAAGACTTTATGAACATACTTTTGGTCATGTAGTGTATGTGGTTCAATCAGCAGGTGTCATCTCATTCCAAAATCATGGGCATTAATATGGAGTTGGTTTCCCCCTTTGCTGCAATAACAGCCTCCACACTTCTGGGAAGGTTTTCCACTAGATGTTGGAACATTGCTGCAGGGACTTGCTTCCATGCAGCCGCAAGAGAATAAGTGAGGTCAGGCACTAATGCTGGGCGATTAGGCCTGGCTGACGGTTGGCATTCCAATTCATCCCAAAGGTGTTCGAGGTCAGGGCTCTGTACAGGCCAGTCAAGTTCTTCCACACTGATCTTGACAAACCATTTCTGTATGGACCTTGCTCTGTTCCCGGGGACATTGTCATGCTGAAACAGAAAAAGGCCTTCCCCAAACTGTTGCCAAAAAGTTGGAAGCACAGAATGCCCGAACCATGAAAAACAGCCCCGGACCATTATTCCTCCTCCACCAAACTTTACAGTTGGAACTATGCATTGGGGAAGGTAGTGTTCTCCTGGTGTCCGCTAAACCCAGATTTGTCTGTCAGACTGCCAGATGGTGAAGCGTGATTCATCACTCCAGATACCATGTTTCCACTGCGCCATAGTCCAATGTCGGAGAGCTTTAAACCACTCCAACCGACGGTTAGCCATGGAAACCCATTCACGAAGCTCCCAACGAACAATTCTTGTGCTGACGTTGATTCCAGAGGCACTTTGGAATTAAGTAGTGACTGTTGCAACTGAGGACAGGCAATTTTTACTTCAGCACTCGGCGGTCCCGTTCTGTAAGCTTGTGTGGCCTACCACTTTATGGTTGAGCCGCTGTTGTTTCTAGCACTTACAGTTGACCGGGGCAGCTCAAGCAGGGCAGAACATTTGACAAACTGACTTGTTGGAAAGGTGTCATCCTATGACGGTGCCACTTTGAAAGTCACTGTGCTCTTTAGTACGGGCATTTTACTGCCAATGTTTGTCTATGGAGATTGGATGGCAGTGCGCTTGATTTTATACACCTGTCAGCAAAGGATGTGGCTGAAATAGCCAAATAAAGGGATGTCCACATACATTTATTTGCATATATAAAGTGTATCTTGACTCAACCTGGTGTCAGAACATTTAGTTTTATTCTGTACATAAATCCAAGACAAGCCATTTAGTAGAATATGTTACGTTTCGTACGTTATGAATTCATTTGTGGATGTCCATCACCCATTTCATTTGATATATTGCGAATTACAATATGTATTATATTTTACAGATTAGCAAAATGTACAATACGCTACAAATTTGCAAAACATACAATATGTTACGAATTTGAGCTAAGTGGCTAATGTTAGCTAGATCACTAACATTAGCTAGGCTAGGGGTTAGGACTAAGGTTAGGGTTGGAGGAAGGGTTAGCTAAAAGGTTTAAGGTTAGGGGAAGTGTTAGCTCACATGCTACGTAGTTGAAAATGATGTAAAATGGAGTGTCTCGGAATTACATACAGAATATAACAAAATTCTCTGAGACCAGGTTGAGTCAAGATACACTATATATACAAAAGTATGTGGA